>NW_027658404.1:50000-60000 GCF_041902795.1 Electrophorus electricus
CTTTGCTGGGCATGACTGTGTGACCTCTTGGGCCTGGAAGTCAGGTTGTAGTATTATTAAAAAAAAAAGGGTCAAACTGCATGGTCCGCCCAGGCCCAGAGCTACTTTGCTGGGTATGATTCTGTGACCTCTTGGGTCTGGAAATGTGGTACTTTGAATGATTAAAAGAGTGAAACGGTCTGAAGTGTGCGCAGGTGTAAAGCAACCTTGCTAGGCATGAAGGTGTGACCTCCAGGGCCTGGAAGTCTGGTGGTAGTAGTAGTATGATTTAAAGGCACAAAGTGATTGAAGTGTGCCCAGGCCCAGATCTACTTTGCTGGGCATGACTGTGTTTGACCTCTTGGGCCTGGAAGTCTGGTAGTAGTAGTAGTAGTAGTAGTAGTAGTAGTAGTAGTATGATTTAAAGGTACAAAGTGAATGAAGTGTGCCCAGGCCCAGAGCTACTTTGCTGGGCATGACTGTGTTTGACCTCTTGGGCCTGGAAGTCTATTTCTAGGCTTATATAAAGGGTCAAACTTCTTGAAGTGTGCCCAGGCCCAGAGCTACTTTGCTGTGTATGACTGTGTGACCTCTTGGCCCTGGAATTCTGGTGGTAGTAGTAGTATGATTTAAAGGCACAAAGTGAATGAAGTGTGCCCAGGCCCAGAGCTACTTTGCTGGGCATGACTGTGTTTGACCTCTTGGGCCTGGAAGTCTGGTAGTAGTAGTAGTAGTAGTAGTAGTAGTAGTAGTAGTAGTATGATTTAAAGGTACAAAGTGAATGAAGTGTGCCCAGGCCCAGAGCTACTTTGCTGGGCATGACTGTGTTTGACCTCTTGGGCCTGGAAGTCTATTTCTAGGCTTATATAAAGGGTCAAACTTCTTGAAGTGTGCCCAGGCCCAGAGCTACTTTGCTGGGCATGACTGTGTTTGACCTCTTGGGTCTGGAAGTCTGGTGGTAGTAGTAGTAGTATGATTTAAAGGCACAAAGTGATTGAAGTGTGCCCAGGCCCAGAGCTACTTTGCTGGGCATGAATGTGTTTGAACTCTTGGGCCTGGAAGTCTGGTAGTAGTAGTATGATTTAAAGGCACAAAGTGATTGAAGTGTGCCCAGGCCCAGAGCTACTTTGCTGGGCATGACTGTGTTTGACCTCTTGGGTCTGGAAGTCTGGTGGTAGTAGTAGTAGTATGATTTAAAGGCACAAAGTGATTGAAGTGTGCCCAGGCCCAGAGCTACTTTGCTGGGCATGAATGTGTTTGAACTCTTGGGCCTGGAAGTCTGGTAGTAGTAGTATGATTTAAAGGCACAAAGTGATTGAAGTGTGCCCAGGCCCAGAGCTACTTTGCTGGGCATGACTGTGTTTGACCTCTTGGGCCTGGAAGTCTGGTGGTAGTAGTAGTATGATTTAAAGGCACAAAGTGATTGAAGTGTGCCCAGGCCCAGAGCTACTTTGCTGGGCATGAATGTGTTTGAACTCTTGGGCCTGGAAGTCTGGTAGTAGTAGTAGTAGTAGTAGTAGTAGTAGTAGTAGTAGTAGTATGATTTAAAGGTACAAAGTGAATGAAGTGTGCCCAGGCCCAGAGCTACTTTGCTGGGCATGACTGTGTTTGACGTCTTGGGCCTGGAAGTCTGGTAGTAGTAGTATGATTTAAAGGTACAAAGTGAATGAAGTGTGCCCAGGCCCAGAGCTACTTTGCTGGGCATGACTGTGTTTGACCTCTTGGCTCTGGAAGTCTATTTCTAGGCTTATATACAGGGTCAAACATCTTGAAGTGTGCCCAGGCCCAGAGCTACTTTGCTGGGCATGAATGTGTTTGAACTCTTGGGCCTGGAAGTCTGGTAGTAGTAGTATGATTTAAAGGCACAAAGTGATTGAAGTGTGCCCAGGCCCAGAGCTACTTTGCTGGGCATGACTGTGTTTGACCTCTTGGCTCTGGAAGTCTATTTCTAGGCTTATATAAAGGGTCAAACATCTTGAAGTGTGCCCAGGCCCAGAGCTACTTTGCTGGGCATGAATGTGTTTGAACTCTTGGGCCTGGAAGTCTGGTAGTAGTAGTAGTAGTAGTAGTAGTAGTAGTAGTAGTAGTAGTAGTATGATTTAAAGGTACAAAGTGAATGAAGTGTGCCCAGGCCCACAGCTACTTTGCTGGGCATGACTGTGTTTGACCTCTTGGGCCTGAAAGTCTATTTCTAGGCTTATATAAAGGGTCAAACTTCTTGAAGTGTGCCCAGGCCCAGATCTACTTTGCTGGGCATGACTGTGTTTGACCTCTTGGGCCTGGAAGTCTGGTAGTAGTAGTAGTAGTAGTAGTAGTAGTAGTAGTATGATTTAAAGGTACAAAGTGAATGAAGTGTGCCCAGGCCCAGAGCTACTTTGCTGGGCATGACTGTGTTTGACCTCTTGGGCCTGGAAGTCTATTTCTAGGCTTATATAAAGGGTCAAACTTCTTGAAGTGTGCCCAGGCCCAGAGCTACTTTGCTGTGTATGACTGTGTGACCTCTTGGCCCTGGAATTCTGGTGGTAGTAGTAGTATGATTTAAAGGCACAAAGTGAATGAAGTGTGCCCAGGCCCAGAGCTACTTTGCTGGGCATGACTGTGTTTGACCTCTTGGGCCTGGAAGTCTGGTAGTAGTAGTAGTAGTAGTAGTAGTAGTAGTAGTAGTAGTAGTAGTATGATTTAAAGGTACAAAGTGAATGAAGTGTGCCCAGGCCCAGAGCTACTTTGCTGGGCATGACTGTGTTTGACCTCTTGGGCCTGGAAGTCTATTTCTAGGCTTATATAAAGGGTCAAACATCTTGAAGTGTGCCCAGGCCCAGAGCTACTTTGCTGGGCATGAATGTGTTTGAACTCTTGGGCCTGGAAGTCTGGTAGTAGTAGTATGATTTAAAGGCACAAAGTGATTGAAGTGAGCCCAGGCCCAGAGCTACTTTGCTGGGCATGAATGTGTTTGAACTCTTGGGCCTGGAAGTCTGGTAGTAGTAGTAGTAGTAGTAGTAGTAGTAGTAGTAGTAGTAGTATGATTTAAAGGTACAAAGTGAATGAAGTGTGCCCAGGCCCAGAGCTACTTTGCTGGGCATGACTGTGTTTGACGTCTTGGGCCTGGAAGTCTGGTAGTAGTAGTATGATTTAAAGGTACAAAGTGAATGAAGTGTGCCCAGGCCCAGAGCTACTTTGCTGGGCATGACTGTGTTTGACCTCTTGGCTCTGGAAGTCTATTTCTAGGCTTATATAAAGGGTCAAACTTCTTGAAGTGTGCCCAGGCCCAGAGCTACTTTGCTGGGCATGACTGTGTTTGACCTCTGGGGCCTGGAAGTCTGGTAGTAGTAGTATGATTTAAAGGCACAAAGTGATTGAAGTGTGCCCAGGCCCAGAGCTACTTTGCTGGGCATGAATGTGTTTGAACTCTTGGGCCTGGAAGTCTGGTAGTAGTAGTATGATTTAAAGGCACAAAGTGAATGAAGTGTGCCCAGGCCCAGAGCTACTTTGCTGGGCATGACTGTGTTTGACCTCTTGGCTCTGGAAGTCTATTTCTAGGCTTATATACAGGGTCAAACATCTTGAAGTGTGCCCAGGCCCAGAGCTACTTTGCTGGGCATGAATGTGTTTGAACTCTTGGGCCTGGAAGTCTGGTAGTAGTAGTATGATTTAAAGGCACAAAGTGATTGAAGTGTGCCCAGGCCCAGAGCTACTTTGCTGGGCATGACTGTGTTTGACCTCTTGGGCCTGGAAGTCTGGTAGTAGTAGTATGATTTAAAGGCACAAAGTGATTGAAGTGTGCCCAGGCCCAGAGCTACTTTGCTGGGCATGAATGTGTTTGACCTCTTGGGCCTGGAAGTCTGGTGGTAGTAGTAGTATGATTTAAAGGCACAAAGTGAATGAAGTGTGCCCAGGCCCAGAGCTACTTTGCTGTGCATGACTGTGTTTGACCTCTTGGCTCTGGAAGTCTATTTCTAGGCTTATATAAAGGGTCAAACTTCTTGAAGTGTGCCCAGGCCCAGAGCTACTTTGCTGGGCATGACTGTGTTTGACCTCTGGGGCCTGGAAGTCTGGTAGTAGTAGTATGATTTAAAGGCACAAAGTGATTGAAGTGTGCCCAGGCCCAGAGCTACTTTGCTGGGCATGAATGTGTTTGAACTCTTGGGCCTGGAAGTCTGGTAGTAGTAGTATGATTTAAAGGCACAAAGTGAATGAAGTGTGCCCAGGCCCAGAGCTACTTTGCTGGGCATGACTGTGTTTGACCTCTTGGCTCTGGAAGTCTATTTCTAGGCTTATATACAGGGTCAAACATCTTGAAGTGTGCCCAGGCCCAGAGCTACTTTGCTGGGCATGAATGTGTTTGAACTCTTGGGCCTGGAAGTCTGGTAGTAGTAGTATGATTTAAAGGCACAAAGTGATTGAAGTGTGCCCAGGCCCAGAGCTACTTTGCTGGGCATGACTGTGTTTGACCTCTTGGCTCTGGAAGTCTATTTCTAGGCTTATATAAAGGGTCAAACATCTTGAAGTGTGCCCAGGCCCAGAGCTACTTTGCTGGGCATGAATGTGTTTGAACTCTTGGGCCTGGAAGTCTGGTAGTAGTAGTATGATTTAAAGGCACAAAGTGATTGAAGTGTGCCCAGGCCCAGAGCTACTTTGCTGGGCATGACTGTGTTTGACCTCTTGGGCCTGGAAGTCTGGTGGTAGTAGTAGTATGATTTAAAGGCACAAAGTGATTGAAGTGTGCCCAGGCCCAGAGCTACTTTGCTGGGCATGAATGTGTTTGAACTCTTGGGCCTGGAAGTCTATTTCTAGGCTTATATAAAGGGTCAAACATCTTGAAGTGTGCCCAGGCCCAGAGCTACTTTGCTGTGCATGACTGTGGTTGACCTCTTGGCCCTGGAAGTCTGGTGGTAGTAGTAGTATGATTTAAAGGCACAAAGTGAATGAAGTGTGCCCAGGCCCAGAGCTACTTTGCTGGGCATGAATGTGTTTGAACTCTTGGGCCTGGAAGTCTGGTAGTAGTAGTAGTAGTAGTAGTAGTAGTAGTAGTAGTAGTATGATTTAAAGGCACAAAGTGCTTGAAGTGTGCCCAGGCCCAGAGCTACTTTGCTGTGCATGACTGTGTTTGACCTCTTGGCTCTGGAAGTCTATTTCTAGGCTTATATAAAGGGTCAAACTTCTTGAAGTGTGCCCAGGCCCAGAGCTACTTTGCTGTGTATGACTGTGTGACCTCTTGGCCCTGGAATTCTGGTGGTAGTAGTAGTATGATTTAAAGGCACAAAGTGAATGAAGTGTGCCCAGGCCCAGAGCTACTTTGCTGGGCATGACTGTGTTTGACCTCTTGGGCCTGGAAGTCTGGTAGTAGTAGTATGATTTAAAGGCACAAAGTGATTGAAGTGTGCCCAGGCCCAGAGCTACTTTGCTGGGCATGAATGTGTTTGAACTCTTGGGCCTGGAAGTCTATTTCTAGGCTTATATAAAGGGACAAACTTCTTGAAGTGTGCCCAGGCCCAGAGCTACTTTGCTGTGTATGACTGTGTGACCTCTTGGCCCTGGAATTCTGGTGGTAGTAGTAGTAGTAGTAGTATGATTTAAAGGTACAAAGTGAATGAAGTGTGCCCAGGCCCAGAGCCAGGCCTGGGCAGCAGGGGGCGCTCCTGGCCATGCCCAGCGAGTTTCGTGCGAATCGGACCTGGTCCGGAAGAGATACGAAGGGAAAACTCATTACTCGTCGGGGTGGCACATCCAGGCTCTCGACCCTCCCAAAGCGTCCGACCAGGGTGCACCCTGCCGGGCATGGTTAGCCGCCAGCCCCCTTCCTGGAGGTCTGGTTGGCACGGGGTTTTGATTTATCGGTTTCATATCTCTGGGCTCCTTGGGAGCAGAAAGTCGGTTGAGGGCCCTTTGGAAAGAGCCGGGGCTGCCGTTTAACGCTGTCCAAGCGGCAGGCGAAGCGCACCCACCGTTTTTACGCTATGATTTTTTAAAACCGCCGGGGCGGCAAACACAGGGCCGGTCGGGTTTGAAGACGAATATCTCTTCGGCCCTTGGGAGGAGAGAAGCAGCGCGGGTCACCTTTGAACGCGCTCGCTGCCAGGAACGTCTGGCGTAAAAGTTTCGTGGGAATCGGACGTTCCTAGGCTGAGAAGCGAGCGCCCGCCCTCGGGCGGTCGGGGGCCCCTTTCTCATTCCCCGTCTGGGCTAAAAATACGAGGTCGGACCCGATGGACTCGGGAGACTGGAGAGTACCAGGGAGACCCTGGAAGCAGGCGACCCGACCCACGCTTCGCTGTCTCCTCGGCCCTCGGGAGTAGAAGCGCGGGGACGGTGGCGTGGGCAGCAGGGGGCGCTCCTGGCCATGCCCAGCGAGTTTCGTGCGAATCGGACCTGGTCCGGAAGAGATACGAAGGGAAAACTCATTACTCGTCGGGGTGGCACATCCAGGCTCTCGACCCTCCCAAAGTGTCCGACCAGGGTGCACCCTGCCGGGCTAAGAGAACAGCCAGGTGAACCCTGGAGGTTCCGAACTCCAGACCCCTGGACCCGACGGCTCAGTCCGCCTCAGGTGCACTACAGAGGTCCTCGGGCTGTCCCTGAGTGCATTAAAACGGAAATCAGAATTACTCCCCCGGGTGGCACTTCCAGGCTCTCGACCCTCCCAAAGTGTCCGACCAGGGTGCACCCTGCTGGGCATGGTTAGCCGCCAGCCCCCTTCCTGGAGGTCTGGTTGGCACGGGGTTTTGCAAATAGGTCCCGTCGGGTATATGGGAGAGCAAAGAGAATCAATGGGGTCCAAGCACTAAATTCATCCAGTGGCGTTCTCTGGAAGCCCAAGGGGAGTCCGAGGGGTGTTCGGCCGGCAAGGGGAGCTCTCCCTCGGACACATGATCAAACGCCTGTCCCCTACCGGAAAGTGGTGTGCTCTGGATGCCCCCCCCCCCCCCATCCCCCGAGGGGGGTGCTTATCCCGCGAGGGGAGCCCTCCTCGGGTTAAGTGAACCATCATGCCGATTCCCCTATGGAAGTGGGCACATCCAGGCACACAGTCTGCTTTGCTCTCCCCGACCCGAGTGCGTCTGTTGGGCTGAGTGTACGCCCAGGCAACTGGATCCAATGGCTCAGTCCGCCGCAGCGTGCTTCGACGATGGGTCGTACAGCCATGCCACCAGGGTGGGCGTGTTTGTAAATGTACCAGTGGATTCTCGTCGGCCTGCCACATCCATGGTATCGACCCACCAGGCCTGTCCGACCAGGGGTTGACCCTGGACGGGCACGGTCTGTGGTTTGGCCCTTGTCCTAGATGAAATCGGGCACGGGGTTTTCTGGCCAGGTACCATCGGGTTACTGGGAGAGCGGCTTCGGTCTCCAGGTGAGACCAATGGTGAAGCAGCACGAGGCAATGGAGAGCATGCAAAGCGATGGGGAAGCCATGCACGGCAATGGCCACGAAAAAAAAAAAAAAATCACCACGGAAGGAACGTGAAGAACAAGGAGGAGTGTAGTGACACTGCCCAAAGCTGCCCGGTGTTGCAGGGGTCTATTGGTGTGTTGCTTCCTTGTTTGGTAGAGTGGAGTACCAGACCCGCCAGGGGTAGGCAAACCATTCCCCCTACGGTAAGTGAGGAGCCAGCCATTTGACGAGCGGGTGTCCACGTGTACGGGTGCGAGCGCTATCCCCCCACACGGGGTTAGGCCACGGCCTTAGGTGGACGTCTGCCGACCAGCCCCGGCTGATCCAGAACTTCTGATGTGGAGAGCGGTTTTGACAGATCCTCCCTGGTTCTAGCGGGTCAAGCCTCTGATGGGGGGTGGGGGTTATTTGTAACCCATCCCAGAACTCTCTGGGGGAGACTCAGACGGCCAGTCTGTCTACTCAGTTGTCCTATACTGGTGTCTGTGGTTTGGGAGGAAGGGAGTGCCCTGCTTTGTTGGCCTCCTCTTCAAACCTACCTGGGCCCACGAATCACTCTTCTTGGTTACATCACGAAACGTAGGTTGAGCGAGGCTAGGGGGGAGGGAATTCGACGAGGTCTTTCCCTTGTCCCCCCACCAGCGGCCCACGAAAATCAAAACGGCGTGAAGAGAGGGAACGCCGAAAGCACCTGGAGTCGGCCGTCCGCACCTCCGGAGGAGGTGGACGGGGTACGGTGCGGGCATGACCGGATGGGACAGCTTTGCATCAAGGTGAGAGGTCGGCGTCCGAAGGCCAGAGGGCGGTGCGCGAGCACGTTTACACTGGCCGCGGAAGCTGTCCTGGGTAGCCCTGTATGGCGTCTGGACCTGACGGCGCACGCACTTACAACCCGCTGCTTCCTAGCCCCCGGAAGGGGAGGCGGATGTCACTCGTGGTTCATCCCAGACCACGGTGCAAACTACCTGGTTGATCCTGCCAGTAACATATGCTTGTCTCAAAGATTAAGCCATGCAGGTCTAAGTGCACACGGCCGGTACAGTGAAACTGCGAATGGCTCATTAAATCAGTTATGGTTCCTTTGATCGCTCCACACGTTACTCGGATAACTGTGGTAATTCTAGAGCTAATACATGCAAACGAGCGCTGACCCTTCGGGGGATGCGTGCATTTATCAGACCCAAAACCCATCCGGGGGGCTCGGGCCCCCCGGCCGCTTTGGTGACTCTAGATAACCTCGGGCCGATCGCGCGCCCTCCGCGGCGGCGACGTCTCATTCGAATGTCTGCCCTATCAACTTTCGATGGTACCATAGTCGGCTACCATGGTGACCACGGGTAACGGGGAATCAGGGTTCGATTCCGGAGAGGGAGCCTGAGAAACGGCTACCACATCCAAGGAAGGCAGCAGGCGCGCAAATTACCCATTCCCGACACGGGGAGGTAGTGACGAAAAATAACGATACAGGTCTCTTTCGAGGCCCTGTAATCGGAATGAGCGTATCCTAAACCCATGGGTGAGGACCCATTGGAGGGCAAGTCTGGTGCCAGCAGCCGCGGTAATTCCAGCTCCAATAGCGTATATTAAAGTTGCTGCAGTTAAAAAGCTCGTAGTTGGATGTCGGGAGTGGGCTGGCGGTCCGCCGCGAGGCGTGCCACCGCCTGTCTCAGACCCTGTCTCCCGGTGCCCCCCGGATGCCCTTGGCTGGGTGTCCGGACGGGGCTCGGAGCGTTTACTTTGAAAAAATTAGAGTGTTCAAAGCGGGCCCGCTTCTCGCCTGAATACCTGAGCTAGGAATAATGGAATAGGACTCCGGTTCTATTTTGTGGGTTTCCTGAACCAGGGCCATGATTAAGAGGGACGGCCGGGGGCATTCGTATTGCGCCGCTAGAGGTGAAATTCTTGGACCGGCGCAAGACGGACGAAAGCGAAAGCATTTGCCAAGAATGTTTTCATTAATCAAGAACGAAAGTCGGAGGTTCGAAGACGATCAGATACCGTCGTAGTTCCGACCGTAAACTATGCCGACCCGCGATCCGGCGGCGTTATTCCCATGACCCGCCGGGCAGCGTGAGGGAAACCACGAGTCTGTGGGTTCCGGGGGGAGTATGGTTGCAAAGCTGAAACTTAAAGGAATTGACGGAAGGGCACCACCAGGAGTGGAGCCTGCGGCTTAATTTGACTCAACACGGGAAACCTCACCCGGCCCGGACACGGAAAGGATTGACAGATTGATAGCTCTTTCTCGATTCTGTGGGTGGTGGTGCATGGCCGTTCTTAGTTGGTGGAGCGATTTGTCTGGTTAATTCCGATAACGAACGAGACTCCGGCATGCTAAATAGTTACGCGGCCCTCCGCGGTCGGCGTCAAACTTCTTAGAGGGACAAGTGGCGTTCAGCCACGCGAGATGGAGCAATAACAGGTCTGTGATGCCCTTAGATGTCCGGGGCTGCACGCGCGCCACAATGGTTGGATCAGCGTGTGCCTACCCTACACCGAGAGGTGCGGGTAATCCGCTGAACCCCATTCGTGATGGGGACTGGGGATTGCAATTATTCCCCATGAACGAGGAATTCCCAGTAAGCGCGGGTCATAAGCTCGCGTTGATTAAGTCCCTGCCCTTTGTACACA
>NW_027658404.1:67500-75000 GCF_041902795.1 Electrophorus electricus
CTTTGCTGGGCATGAATGTGTTTGAACTCTTGGGCCTGGAAGTCTGGTAGTAGTAGTATGATTTAAAGGCACAAAGTGATTGAAGTGTGCCCAGGCCCAGAGCTACTTTGCTGGGCATGACTGTGTTTGACCTCTTGGGCCTGGAAGTCTGGTGGTAGTAGTAGTATGATTTAAAGGCACAAAGTGATTGAAGTGTGCCCAGGCCCAGAGCTACTTTGCTGGGCATGAATGTGTTTGAACTCTTGGGCCTGGAAGTCTATTTCTAGGCTTATATAAAGGGTCAAACATCTTGAAGTGTGCCCAGGCCCAGAGCTACTTTGCTGTGCATGACTGTGGTTGACCTCTTGGCCCTGGAAGTCTGGTGGTAGTAGTAGTATGATTTAAAGGCACAAAGTGAATGAAGTGTGCCCAGGCCCAGAGCTACTTTGCTGGGCATGAATGTGTTTGAACTCTTGGGCCTGGAAGTCTGGTAGTAGTAGTAGTAGTAGTAGTAGTAGTAGTAGTAGTATGATTTAAAGGCACAAAGTGCTTGAAGTGTGCCCAGGCCCAGAGCTACTTTGCTGTGCATGACTGTGTTTGACCTCTTGGCTCTGGAAGTCTATTTCTAGGCTTATATAAAGGGTCAAACTTCTTGAAGTGTGCCCAGGCCCAGAGCTACTTTGCTGTGTATGACTGTGTGACCTCTTGGCCCTGGAATTCTGGTGGTAGTAGTAGTATGATTTAAAGGCACAAAGTGAATGAAGTGTGCCCAGGCCCAGAGCTACTTTGCTGGGCATGACTGTGTTTGACCTCTTGGGCCTGGAAGTCTGGTAGTAGTAGTATGATTTAAAGGCACAAAGTGATTGAAGTGTGCCCAGGCCCAGAGCTACTTTGCTGGGCATGAATGTGTTTGAACTCTTGGGCCTGGAAGTCTATTTCTAGGCTTATATAAAGGGACAAACTTCTTGAAGTGTGCCCAGGCCCAGAGCTACTTTGCTGTGTATGACTGTGTGACCTCTTGGCCCTGGAATTCTGGTGGTAGTAGTAGTAGTAGTAGTATGATTTAAAGGTACAAAGTGAATGAAGTGTGCCCAGGCCCAGAGCCAGGCCTGGGCAGCAGGGGGCGCTCCTGGCCATGCCCAGCGAGTTTCGTGCGAATCGGACCTGGTCCGGAAGAGATACGAAGGGAAAACTCATTACTCGTCGGGGTGGCACATCCAGGCTCTCGACCCTCCCAAAGCGTCCGACCAGGGTGCACCCTGCCGGGCATGGTTAGCCGCCAGCCCCCTTCCTGGAGGTCTGGTTGGCACGGGGTTTTGATTTATCGGTTTCATATCTCTGGGCTCCTTGGGAGCAGAAAGTCGGTTGAGGGCCCTTTGGAAAGAGCCGGGGCTGCCGTTTAACGCTGTCCAAGCGGCAGGCGAAGCGCACCCACCGTTTTTACGCTATGATTTTTTAAAACCGCCGGGGCGGCAAACACAGGGCCGGTCGGGTTTGAAGACGAATATCTCTTCGGCCCTTGGGAGGAGAGAAGCAGCGCGGGTCACCTTTGAACGCGCTCGCTGCCAGGAACGTCTGGCGTAAAAGTTTCGTGGGAATCGGACGTTCCTAGGCTGAGAAGCGAGCGCCCGCCCTCGGGCGGTCGGGGGCCCCTTTCTCATTCCCCGTCTGGGCTAAAAATACGAGGTCGGACCCGATGGACTCGGGAGACTGGAGAGTACCAGGGAGACCCTGGAAGCAGGCGACCCGACCCACGCTTCGCTGTCTCCTCGGCCCTCGGGAGTAGAAGCGCGGGGACGGTGGCGTGGGCAGCAGGGGGCGCTCCTGGCCATGCCCAGCGAGTTTCGTGCGAATCGGACCTGGTCCGGAAGAGATACGAAGGGAAAACTCATTACTCGTCGGGGTGGCACATCCAGGCTCTCGACCCTCCCAAAGCGTCCGACCAGGGTGCACCCTGCCGGGCATGGTTAGCCGCCAGCCCCCTTCCTGGAGGTCTGGTTGGCACGGGGTTTTGATTTTTCGGTTTCATATCTCTGGGCTCCTTGGGAGCAGAAAGTCGGTTGAGGGCCCTTTGGAAAGAGCCGGGGCTGCCGTTTAACGCTGTCCAAGCGGCAGGCGAAGCGCACCCACCGTTTTTACGCTATGATTTTTTAAAACCGCCGGGGCGGCAAACACAGGGCCGGTCGGGTTTGAAGACGAATATCTCTTCGGCCCTTGGGAGGAGAGAAGCAGCGCGGGTCACCTTTGAACGCGCTCGCTGCCAGGAACGTCTGGCGTAAAAGTTTCGTGGGAATCGGACGTTCCTAGGCTGAGAAGCGAGCGCCCGCCCTCGGGCGGTCGGGGGCCCCTTTCTCATTCCCCGTCTGGGCTAAAAATACGAGGTCGGACCCGATGGACTCGGGAGACTGGAGAGTACCAGGGAGACCCTGGAAGCAGGCGACCCGACCCACGCTTCGCTGTCTCCTCGGCCCTCGGGAGTAGAAGCGCGGGGACGGTGGCGTGGGCAGCAGGGGGCGCTCCTGGCCATGCCCAGCGAGTTTCGTGCGAATCGGACCTGGTCCGGAAGAGATACGAAGGGAAAACTCATTACTCGTCGGGGTGGCACATCCAGGCTCTCGACCCTCCCAAAGTGTCCGACCAGGGTGCACCCTGCCGGGCTAAGAGAACAGCCAGGTGAACCCTGGAGGTTCCGAACTCCAGACCCCTGGACCCGACGGCTCAGTCCGCCTCAGGTGCACTACAGAGGTCCTCGGGCTGTCCCTGAGTGCATTAAAACGGAAATCAGAATTACTCCCCCGGGTGGCACTTCCAGGCTCTCGACCCTCCCAAAGTGTCCGACCAGGGTGCACCCTGCTGGGCATGGTTAGCCGCCAGCCCCCTTCCTGGAGGTCTGGTTGGCACGGGGTTTTGCAAATAGGTCCCGTCGGGTATATGGGAGAGCAAAGAGAATCAATGGGGTCCAAGCACTAAATTCATCCAGTGGCGTTCTCTGGAAGCCCAAGGGGAGTCCGAGGGGTGTTCGGCCGGCAAGGGGAGCTCTCCCTCGGACACATGATCAAACGCCTGTCCCCTACCGGAAAGTGGTGTGCTCTGGATGCCCCCCCCCCCCCCCCATCCCCCGAGGGGGGTGCTTATCCCGCGAGGGGAGCCCTCCTCGGGTTAAGTGAACCATCATGCCGATTCCCCTATGGAAGTGGGCACATCCAGGCACACAGTCTGCTTTGCTCTCCCCGACCCGAGTGCGTCTGTTGGGCTGAGTGTACGCCCAGGCAACTGGATCCAATGGCTCAGTCCGCCGCAGCGTGCTTCGACGATGGGTCGTACAGCCATGCCACCAGGGTGGGCGTGTTTGTAAATGTACCAGTGGATTCTCGTCGGCCTGCCACATCCATGGTATCGACCCACCAGGCCTGTCCGACCAGGGGTTGACCCTGGACGGGCACGGTCTGTGGTTTGGCCCTTGTCCTAGATGAAATCGGGCACGGGGTTTTCTGGCCAGGTACCATCGGGTTACTGGGAGAGCGGCTTCGGTCTCCAGGTGAGACCAATGGTGAAGCAGCACGAGGCAATGGAGAGCATGCAAAGCGATGGGGAAGCCATGCACGGCAATGGCCACGAAAAAAAAAAAAAAATCACCACGGAAGGAACGTGAAGAACAAGGAGGAGTGTAGTGACACTGCCCAAAGCTGCCCGGTGTTGCAGGGGTCTATTGGTGTGTTGCTTCCTTGTTTGGTAGAGTGGAGTACCAGACCCGCCAGGGGTAGGCAAACCATTCCCCCTACGGTAAGTGAGGAGCCAGCCATTTGACGAGCGGGTGTCCACGTGTACGGGTGCGAGCGCTATCCCCCCACACGGGGTTAGGCCACGGCCTTAGGTGGACGTCTGCCGACCAGCCCCGGCTGATCCAGAACTTCTGATGTGGAGAGCGGTTTTGACAGATCCTCCCTGGTTCTAGCGGGTCAAGCCTCTGATGGGGGGTGGGGGTTATTTGTAACCCATCCCAGAACTCTCTGGGGGAGACTCAGACGGCCAGTCTGTCTACTCAGTTGTCCTATACTGGTGTCTGTGGTTTGGGAGGAAGGGAGTGCCCTGCTTTGTTGGCCTCCTCTTCAAACCTACCTGGGCCCACGAATCACTCTTCTTGGTTACATCACGAAACGTAGGTTGAGCGAGGCTAGGGGGGAGGGAATTCGACGAGGTCTTTCCCTTGTCCCCCCACCAGCGGCCCACGAAAATCAAAACGGCGTGAAGAGAGGGAACGCCGAAAGCACCTGGAGTCGGCCGTCCGCACCTCCGGAGGAGGTGGACGGGGTACGGTGCGGGCATGACCGGATGGGACAGCTTTGCATCAAGGTGAGAGGTCGGCGTCCGAAGGCCAGAGGGCGGTGCGCGAGCACGTTTACACTGGCCGCGGAAGCTGTCCTGGGTAGCCCTGTATGGCGTCTGGACCTGACGGCGCACGCACTTACAACCCGCTGCTTCCTAGCCCCCGGAAGGGGAGGCGGATGTCACTCGTGGTTCATCCCAGACCACGGTGCAAACTACCTGGTTGATCCTGCCAGTAACATATGCTTGTCTCAAAGATTAAGCCATGCAGGTCTAAGTGCACACGGCCGGTACAGTGAAACTGCGAATGGCTCATTAAATCAGTTATGGTTCCTTTGATCGCTCCACACGTTACTCGGATAACTGTGGTAATTCTAGAGCTAATACATGCAAACGAGCGCTGACCCTTCGGGGGATGCGTGCATTTATCAGACCCAAAACCCATCCGGGGGGCTCGGGCCCCCCGGCCGCTTTGGTGACTCTAGATAACCTCGGGCCGATCGCGCGCCCTCCGCGGCGGCGACGTCTCATTCGAATGTCTGCCCTATCAACTTTCGATGGTACCATAGTCGGCTACCATGGTGACCACGGGTAACGGGGAATCAGGGTTCGATTCCGGAGAGGGAGCCTGAGAAACGGCTACCACATCCAAGGAAGGCAGCAGGCGCGCAAATTACCCATTCCCGACACGGGGAGGTAGTGACGAAAAATAACGATACAGGTCTCTTTCGAGGCCCTGTAATCGGAATGAGCGTATCCTAAACCCATGGGTGAGGACCCATTGGAGGGCAAGTCTGGTGCCAGCAGCCGCGGTAATTCCAGCTCCAATAGCGTATATTAAAGTTGCTGCAGTTAAAAAGCTCGTAGTTGGATGTCGGGAGTGGGCTGGCGGTCCGCCGCGAGGCGTGCCACCGCCTGTCTCAGACCCTGTCTCCCGGTGCCCCCCGGATGCCCTTGGCTGGGTGTCCGGACGGGGCTCGGAGCGTTTACTTTGAAAAAATTAGAGTGTTCAAAGCGGGCCCGCTTCTCGCCTGAATACCTGAGCTAGGAATAATGGAATAGGACTCCGGTTCTATTTTGTGGGTTTCCTGAACCAGGGCCATGATTAAGAGGGACGGCCGGGGGCATTCGTATTGCGCCGCTAGAGGTGAAATTCTTGGACCGGCGCAAGACGGACGAAAGCGAAAGCATTTGCCAAGAATGTTTTCATTAATCAAGAACGAAAGTCGGAGGTTCGAAGACGATCAGATACCGTCGTAGTTCCGACCGTAAACTATGCCGACCCGCGATCCGGCGGCGTTATTCCCATGACCCGCCGGGCAGCGTGAGGGAAACCACGAGTCTGTGGGTTCCGGGGGGAGTATGGTTGCAAAGCTGAAACTTAAAGGAATTGACGGAAGGGCACCACCAGGAGTGGAGCCTGCGGCTTAATTTGACTCAACACGGGAAACCTCACCCGGCCCGGACACGGAAAGGATTGACAGATTGATAGCTCTTTCTCGATTCTGTGGGTGGTGGTGCATGGCCGTTCTTAGTTGGTGGAGCGATTTGTCTGGTTAATTCCGATAACGAACGAGACTCCGGCATGCTAAATAGTTACGCGGCCCTCCGCGGTCGGCGTCAAACTTCTTAGAGGGACAAGTGGCGTTCAGCCACGCGAGATGGAGCAATAACAGGTCTGTGATGCCCTTAGATGTCCGGGGCTGCACGCGCGCCACAATGGTTGGATCAGCGTGTGCCTACCCTACACCGAGAGGTGCGGGTAATCCGCTGAACCCCATTCGTGATGGGGACTGGGGATTGCAATTATTCCCCATGAACGAGGAATTCCCAGTAAGCGCGGGTCATAAGCTCGCGTTGATTAAGTCCCTGCCCTTTGTACACACCGCCCGTCGCTACTACCGATCGGATGGTTTAGTGAGGTCCTCGGATCGGCCCCGCCGGGGCTCCTCGCGGGCCTTGGCGGAGCGCCGAGAAGTCGATCAAACTTGACTATCTAGAGGAAGTAAAAGTCGTAACAAGGTTTTCGTAGGTGAACCTGCGAAAGGATCATTAACGGGTAACGCTGTCCGGCGTGCCTCCTCTCCCGACCCCCTCGACTTCGCCGTCCCCCCGCGTCGGGGCCCAGGGTCGAAAGGGTCTTCGGGGTTGCTGTTACACGTGGTCGCTTGCAGGTCAGGCTGGACAGAAGGCATAAAGGAGGAGCCTAGTCCCTCCCACCCCTTCCTCGTCCTCCGCCTCTTCCTCCGCGTCGTCCTTCAGCACCCCCCCCCCGCAGGCCCCGGTATTCTCTGGGTTCCAGCGCGAGAGACGCGTCGTTCAAAAAACTCGGCGTCCCCGCTCGTCGGGCGAAGGCCGGTTTCCCCTCACCTTGCCGGCAGGAGAAGCGCCTGCGAGTCGAGCGGGTCGTACGGGTCCGTCCCGCGCCCTCCCTCTCGCTCGCACGGCCGCTGCCTCCGTCCACCGCGAGGGGTTTTCCTATTTTGTTGTCCTTGTCATTCATCCCCGTCCCCTTGCTCGCTGACGAGCGGACTTTCCGGGGGGGGTTGCGAGCGCTGCTCCTCGTGGGGCAGGCCATGGCCCTTCCTGTGTTCGTCCGCCCACCGGCGTCCTGGGGCGTGGTGGTGGTGGGTGGCGCAGCCGGTTCCCCTGCTTCTCTCTCTCAGAAAGGAGTCTCAGGGGGACCCCCGGCAGGTACCTAGGGCTTGGCCCACGCTACGTGAGTTCCACCCCTTTCGAGGGGTCGGACGGGGCGGGCGCGGAGGGCCGCGGTTCAAAGACTGACTCGTCTGCCACGTGGGGCGTGTGGGCAAAGCGCAACCCCGCGCCCGTTTCAACACTCGCAGACGGGGGCGCCTGACCGGTTGGTGAAACCTTTTAAACCTGTCTTTGTAGTCGTGGTGAAAGACCTAAACTGAGCCTGAAATAAAAGAGTACAACTCTTAGCGGTGGATCACTTGGCTCGTGCGTCGATGAAGAACGCAGCCAGCTGCGAGAACTAATGTGAATTGCAGGACACATTGATCATCGACATTTCGAACGCACATTGCGGCCCCGGGTCCATCCCGGGGCTACGCCTGTCTGAGGGTCGCTATTCCTATCTGTCGGACCTGCCTTCTCAGGCGGGACCGCGGTTGGAGGTTCGTAGGTGGGGGGGTGCCCCCTGGCCTCCGTCTTCCTAAAAGCAGACGGTTC
>NW_027658404.1:82500-90000 GCF_041902795.1 Electrophorus electricus
TGCTGGGCATGAATGTGTTTGAACTCTTGGGCCTGGAAGTCTATTTCTAGGCTTATATAAAGGGTCAAACATCTTGAAGTGTGCCCAGGCCCAGAGCTACTTTGCTGTGCATGACTGTGGTTGACCTCTTGGCCCTGGAAGTCTGGTGGTAGTAGTAGTATGATTTAAAGGCACAAAGTGAATGAAGTGTGCCCAGGCCCAGAGCTACTTTGCTGGGCATGAATGTGTTTGAACTCTTGGGCCTGGAAGTCTGGTAGTAGTAGTAGTAGTAGTAGTAGTAGTAGTAGTAGTATGATTTAAAGGCACAAAGTGCTTGAAGTGTGCCCAGGCCCAGAGCTACTTTGCTGTGCATGACTGTGTTTGACCTCTTGGCTCTGGAAGTCTATTTCTAGGCTTATATAAAGGGTCAAACTTCTTGAAGTGTGCCCAGGCCCAGAGCTACTTTGCTGTGTATGACTGTGTGACCTCTTGGCCCTGGAATTCTGGTGGTAGTAGTAGTATGATTTAAAGGCACAAAGTGAATGAAGTGTGCCCAGGCCCAGAGCTACTTTGCTGGGCATGACTGTGTTTGACCTCTTGGGCCTGGAAGTCTGGTAGTAGTAGTATGATTTAAAGGCACAAAGTGATTGAAGTGTGCCCAGGCCCAGAGCTACTTTGCTGGGCATGAATGTGTTTGAACTCTTGGGCCTGGAAGTCTATTTCTAGGCTTATATAAAGGGACAAACTTCTTGAAGTGTGCCCAGGCCCAGAGCTACTTTGCTGTGTATGACTGTGTGACCTCTTGGCCCTGGAATTCTGGTGGTAGTAGTAGTAGTAGTAGTATGATTTAAAGGTACAAAGTGAATGAAGTGTGCCCAGGCCCAGAGCCAGGCCTGGGCAGCAGGGGGCGCTCCTGGCCATGCCCAGCGAGTTTCGTGCGAATCGGACCTGGTCCGGAAGAGATACGAAGGGAAAACTCATTACTCGTCGGGGTGGCACATCCAGGCTCTCGACCCTCCCAAAGCGTCCGACCAGGGTGCACCCTGCCGGGCATGGTTAGCCGCCAGCCCCCTTCCTGGAGGTCTGGTTGGCACGGGGTTTTGATTTATCGGTTTCATATCTCTGGGCTCCTTGGGAGCAGAAAGTCGGTTGAGGGCCCTTTGGAAAGAGCCGGGGCTGCCGTTTAACGCTGTCCAAGCGGCAGGCGAAGCGCACCCACCGTTTTTACGCTATGATTTTTTAAAACCGCCGGGGCGGCAAACACAGGGCCGGTCGGGTTTGAAGACGAATATCTCTTCGGCCCTTGGGAGGAGAGAAGCAGCGCGGGTCACCTTTGAACGCGCTCGCTGCCAGGAACGTCTGGCGTAAAAGTTTCGTGGGAATCGGACGTTCCTAGGCTGAGAAGCGAGCGCCCGCCCTCGGGCGGTCGGGGGCCCCTTTCTCATTCCCCGTCTGGGCTAAAAATACGAGGTCGGACCCGATGGACTCGGGAGACTGGAGAGTACCAGGGAGACCCTGGAAGCAGGCGACCCGACCCACGCTTCGCTGTCTCCTCGGCCCTCGGGAGTAGAAGCGCGGGGACGGTGGCGTGGGCAGCAGGGGGCGCTCCTGGCCATGCCCAGCGAGTTTCGTGCGAATCGGACCTGGTCCGGAAGAGATACGAAGGGAAAACTCATTACTCGTCGGGGTGGCACATCCAGGCTCTCGACCCTCCCAAAGCGTCCGACCAGGGTGCACCCTGCCGGGCATGGTTAGCCGCCAGCCCCCTTCCTGGAGGTCTGGTTGGCACGGGGTTTTGATTTTTCGGTTTCATATCTCTGGGCTCCTTGGGAGCAGAAAGTCGGTTGAGGGCCCTTTGGAAAGAGCCGGGGCTGCCGTTTAACGCTGTCCAAGCGGCAGGCGAAGCGCACCCACCGTTTTTACGCTATGATTTTTTAAAACCGCCGGGGCGGCAAACACAGGGCCGGTCGGGTTTGAAGACGAATATCTCTTCGGCCCTTGGGAGGAGAGAAGCAGCGCGGGTCACCTTTGAACGCGCTCGCTGCCAGGAACGTCTGGCGTAAAAGTTTCGTGGGAATCGGACGTTCCTAGGCTGAGAAGCGAGCGCCCGCCCTCGGGCGGTCGGGGGCCCCTTTCTCATTCCCCGTCTGGGCTAAAAATACGAGGTCGGACCCGATGGACTCGGGAGACTGGAGAGTACCAGGGAGACCCTGGAAGCAGGCGACCCGACCCACGCTTCGCTGTCTCCTCGGCCCTCGGGAGTAGAAGCGCGGGGACGGTGGCGTGGGCAGCAGGGGGCGCTCCTGGCCATGCCCAGCGAGTTTCGTGCGAATCGGACCTGGTCCGGAAGAGATACGAAGGGAAAACTCATTACTCGTCGGGGTGGCACATCCAGGCTCTCGACCCTCCCAAAGCGTCCGACCAGGGTGCACCCTGCCGGGCATGGTTAGCCGCCAGCCCCCTTCCTGGAGGTCTGGTTGGCACGGGGTTTTGATTTATCGGTTTCATATCTCTGGGCTCCTTGGGAGCAGAAAGTCGGTTGAGGGCCCTTTGGAAAGAGCCGGGGCTGCCGTTTAACGCTGTCCAAGCGGCAGGCGAAGCGCACCCACCGTTTTTACGCTATGATTTTTTAAAACCGCCGGGGCGGCAAACACAGGGCCGGTCGGGTTTGAAGACGAATATCTCTTCGGCCCTTGGGAGGAGAGAAGCAGCGCGGGTCACCTTTGAACGCGCTCGCTGCCAGGAACGTCTGGCGTAAAAGTTTCGTGGGAATCGGACGTTCCTAGGCTGAGAAGCGAGCGCCCGCCCTCGGGCGGTCGGGGGCCCCTTTCTCATTCCCCGTCTGGGCTAAAAATACGAGGTCGGACCCGATGGACTCGGGAGACTGGAGAGTACCAGGGAGACCCTGGAAGCAGGCGACCCGACCCACGCTTCGCTGTCTCCTCGGCCCTCGGGAGTAGAAGCGCGGGGACGGTGGCGTGGGCAGCAGGGGGCGCTCCTGGCCATGCCCAGCGAGTTTCGTGCGAATCGGACCTGGTCCGGAAGAGATACGAAGGGAAAACTCATTACTCGTCGGGGTGGCACATCCAGGCTCTCGACCCTCCCAAAGTGTCCGACCAGGGTGCACCCTGCCGGGCTAAGAGAACAGCCAGGTGAACCCTGGAGGTTCCGAACTCCAGACCCCTGGACCCGACGGCTCAGTCCGCCTCAGGTGCACTACAGAGGTCCTCGGGCTGTCCCTGAGTGCATTAAAACGGAAATCAGAATTACTCCCCCGGGTGGCACTTCCAGGCTCTCGACCCTCCCAAAGTGTCCGACCAGGGTGCACCCTGCTGGGCATGGTTAGCCGCCAGCCCCCTTCCTGGAGGTCTGGTTGGCACGGGGTTTTGCAAATAGGTCCCGTCGGGTATATGGGAGAGCAAAGAGAATCAATGGGGTCCAAGCACTAAATTCATCCAGTGGCGTTCTCTGGAAGCCCAAGGGGAGTCCGAGGGGTGTTCGGCCGGCAAGGGGAGCTCTCCCTCGGACACATGATCAAACGCCTGTCCCCTACCGGAAAGTGGTGTGCTCTGGATGCCCCCCCCCCCCCCCATCCCCCGAGGGGGGTGCTTATCCCGCGAGGGGAGCCCTCCTCGGGTTAAGTGAACCATCATGCCGATTCCCCTATGGAAGTGGGCACATCCAGGCACACAGTCTGCTTTGCTCTCCCCGACCCGAGTGCGTCTGTTGGGCTGAGTGTACGCCCAGGCAACTGGATCCAATGGCTCAGTCCGCCGCAGCGTGCTTCGACGATGGGTCGTACAGCCATGCCACCAGGGTGGGCGTGTTTGTAAATGTACCAGTGGATTCTCGTCGGCCTGCCACATCCATGGTATCGACCCACCAGGCCTGTCCGACCAGGGGTTGACCCTGGACGGGCACGGTCTGTGGTTTGGCCCTTGTCCTAGATGAAATCGGGCACGGGGTTTTCTGGCCAGGTACCATCGGGTTACTGGGAGAGCGGCTTCGGTCTCCAGGTGAGACCAATGGTGAAGCAGCACGAGGCAATGGAGAGCATGCAAAGCGATGGGGAAGCCATGCACGGCAATGGCCACGAAAAAAAAAAAAAAATCACCACGGAAGGAACGTGAAGAACAAGGAGGAGTGTAGTGACACTGCCCAAAGCTGCCCGGTGTTGCAGGGGTCTATTGGTGTGTTGCTTCCTTGTTTGGTAGAGTGGAGTACCAGACCCGCCAGGGGTAGGCAAACCATTCCCCCTACGGTAAGTGAGGAGCCAGCCATTTGACGAGCGGGTGTCCACGTGTACGGGTGCGAGCGCTATCCCCCCACACGGGGTTAGGCCACGGCCTTAGGTGGACGTCTGCCGACCAGCCCCGGCTGATCCAGAACTTCTGATGTGGAGAGCGGTTTTGACAGATCCTCCCTGGTTCTAGCGGGTCAAGCCTCTGATGGGGGGTGGGGGTTATTTGTAACCCATCCCAGAACTCTCTGGGGGAGACTCAGACGGCCAGTCTGTCTACTCAGTTGTCCTATACTGGTGTCTGTGGTTTGGGAGGAAGGGAGTGCCCTGCTTTGTTGGCCTCCTCTTCAAACCTACCTGGGCCCACGAATCACTCTTCTTGGTTACATCACGAAACGTAGGTTGAGCGAGGCTAGGGGGGAGGGAATTCGACGAGGTCTTTCCCTTGTCCCCCCACCAGCGGCCCACGAAAATCAAAACGGCGTGAAGAGAGGGAACGCCGAAAGCACCTGGAGTCGGCCGTCCGCACCTCCGGAGGAGGTGGACGGGGTACGGTGCGGGCATGACCGGATGGGACAGCTTTGCATCAAGGTGAGAGGTCGGCGTCCGAAGGCCAGAGGGCGGTGCGCGAGCACGTTTACACTGGCCGCGGAAGCTGTCCTGGGTAGCCCTGTATGGCGTCTGGACCTGACGGCGCACGCACTTACAACCCGCTGCTTCCTAGCCCCCGGAAGGGGAGGCGGATGTCACTCGTGGTTCATCCCAGACCACGGTGCAAACTACCTGGTTGATCCTGCCAGTAACATATGCTTGTCTCAAAGATTAAGCCATGCAGGTCTAAGTGCACACGGCCGGTACAGTGAAACTGCGAATGGCTCATTAAATCAGTTATGGTTCCTTTGATCGCTCCACACGTTACTCGGATAACTGTGGTAATTCTAGAGCTAATACATGCAAACGAGCGCTGACCCTTCGGGGGATGCGTGCATTTATCAGACCCAAAACCCATCCGGGGGGCTCGGGCCCCCCGGCCGCTTTGGTGACTCTAGATAACCTCGGGCCGATCGCGCGCCCTCCGCGGCGGCGACGTCTCATTCGAATGTCTGCCCTATCAACTTTCGATGGTACCATAGTCGGCTACCATGGTGACCACGGGTAACGGGGAATCAGGGTTCGATTCCGGAGAGGGAGCCTGAGAAACGGCTACCACATCCAAGGAAGGCAGCAGGCGCGCAAATTACCCATTCCCGACACGGGGAGGTAGTGACGAAAAATAACGATACAGGTCTCTTTCGAGGCCCTGTAATCGGAATGAGCGTATCCTAAACCCATGGGTGAGGACCCATTGGAGGGCAAGTCTGGTGCCAGCAGCCGCGGTAATTCCAGCTCCAATAGCGTATATTAAAGTTGCTGCAGTTAAAAAGCTCGTAGTTGGATGTCGGGAGTGGGCTGGCGGTCCGCCGCGAGGCGTGCCACCGCCTGTCTCAGACCCTGTCTCCCGGTGCCCCCCGGATGCCCTTGGCTGGGTGTCCGGACGGGGCTCGGAGCGTTTACTTTGAAAAAATTAGAGTGTTCAAAGCGGGCCCGCTTCTCGCCTGAATACCTGAGCTAGGAATAATGGAATAGGACTCCGGTTCTATTTTGTGGGTTTCCTGAACCAGGGCCATGATTAAGAGGGACGGCCGGGGGCATTCGTATTGCGCCGCTAGAGGTGAAATTCTTGGACCGGCGCAAGACGGACGAAAGCGAAAGCATTTGCCAAGAATGTTTTCATTAATCAAGAACGAAAGTCGGAGGTTCGAAGACGATCAGATACCGTCGTAGTTCCGACCGTAAACTATGCCGACCCGCGATCCGGCGGCGTTATTCCCATGACCCGCCGGGCAGCGTGAGGGAAACCACGAGTCTGTGGGTTCCGGGGGGAGTATGGTTGCAAAGCTGAAACTTAAAGGAATTGACGGAAGGGCACCACCAGGAGTGGAGCCTGCGGCTTAATTTGACTCAACACGGGAAACCTCACCCGGCCCGGACACGGAAAGGATTGACAGATTGATAGCTCTTTCTCGATTCTGTGGGTGGTGGTGCATGGCCGTTCTTAGTTGGTGGAGCGATTTGTCTGGTTAATTCCGATAACGAACGAGACTCCGGCATGCTAAATAGTTACGCGGCCCTCCGCGGTCGGCGTCAAACTTCTTAGAGGGACAAGTGGCGTTCAGCCACGCGAGATGGAGCAATAACAGGTCTGTGATGCCCTTAGATGTCCGGGGCTGCACGCGCGCCACAATGGTTGGATCAGCGTGTGCCTACCCTACACCGAGAGGTGCGGGTAATCCGCTGAACCCCATTCGTGATGGGGACTGGGGATTGCAATTATTCCCCATGAACGAGGAATTCCCAGTAAGCGCGGGTCATAAGCTCGCGTTGATTAAGTCCCTGCCCTTTGTACACACCGCCCGTCGCTACTACCGATCGGATGGTTTAGTGAGGTCCTCGGATCGGCCCCGCCGGGGCTCCTCGCGGGCCTTGGCGGAGCGCCGAGAAGTCGATCAAACTTGACTATCTAGAGGAAGTAAAAGTCGTAACAAGGTTTTCGTAGGTGAACCTGCGAAAGGATCATTAACGGGTAACGCTGTCCGGCGTGCCTCCTCTCCCGACCCCCTCGACTTCGCCGTCCCCCCGCGTCGGGGCCCAGGGTCGAAAGGGTCTTCGGGGTTGCTGTTACACGTGGTCGCTTGCAGGTCAGGCTGGACAGAAGGCATAAAGGAGGAGCCTAGTCCCTCCCACCCCTTCCTCGTCCTCCGCCTCTTCCTCCGCGTCGTCCTTCAGCACCCCCCCCCCGCAGGCCCCGGTATTCTCTGGGTTCCAGCGCGAGAGACGCGTCGTTCAAAAAACTCGGCGTCCCCGCTCGTCGGGCGAAGGCCGGTTTCCCCTCACCTTGCCGGCAGGAGAAGCGCCTGCGAGTCGAGCGGGTCGTACGGGTCTGTCCCGCGCCCTCCCTCTCGCTCGCACGGCCGCTGCCTCCGTCCACCGCGAGGGGTTTTCCTATTTTGTTGTCCTTGTCATTCATCCCCGTCCCCTTGCTCGCTGACGAGCGGACTTTCCGGGGGGGGTTGCGAGCGCTGCTCCTCGTGGGGCAGGCCATGGCCCTTCCTGTGTTCGTCCGCCCACCGGCGTCCTGGGGCGTGGTGGTGGTGGGTGGCGCAGCCGGTTCCCCTGCTTCTCTCTCTCAGAAAGGAGTCTCAGGGGGACCCCCGGCAGGTACCTAGGGCTTGGCCCACGCT
>NW_027658404.1:97500-110000 GCF_041902795.1 Electrophorus electricus
TGACTGTGTTTGACCTCTTGGCTCTGGAAGTCTATTTCTAGGCTTATATAAAGGGTCAAACTTCTTGAAGTGTGCCCAGGCCCAGAGCTACTTTGCTGGGCATGACTGTGTTTGACCTCTGGGGCCTGGAAGTCTGGTAGTAGTAGTATGATTTAAAGGCACAAAGTGATTGAAGTGTGCCCAGGCCCAGAGCTACTTTGCTGGGCATGAATGTGTTTGAACTCTTGGGCCTGGAAGTCTATTTCTAGGCTTATATAAAGGGTCAAACTTCTTGAAGTGTGCCCAGGCCCAGAGCTACTTTGCTGGGCATGACTGTGTTTGACCTCTTGGGCCTGGAAGTCTGGTAGTAGTAGTAGTAGTAGTAGTAGTAGTAGTAGTAGTAGTAGTAGTATGATTTAAAGGTACAAAGTGAATGAAGTGTGCCCAGGCCCACAGCTACTTTGCTGGGCATGACTGTGTTTGACCTCTTGGGCCTGAAAGTCTATTTCTAGGCTTATATAAAGGGTCAAACTTCTTGAAGTGTGCCCAGGCCCAGAGCTACTTTGCTGGGCATGACTGTGTTTGACCTCTGGGGCCTGGAAGTCTGGTAGTAGTAGTATGATTTAAAGACACAAAGTGATTGAAGTGTGCCCAGGCCCAGAGCTACTTTGCTGGGCATGAATGTGTTTGAACTCTTGGGCCTGGAAGTCTGGTAGTAGTAGTATGATTTAAAGGTACAAAGTGAATGAAGTGTGCCCAGGCCCAGAGCTACTTTGCTGGGCATGACTGTGTTTGACCTCTTGGCTCTGGAAGTCTATTTCTAGGCTTATATAAAGGGTCAAACTTCTTGAAGTGTGCCCAGGCCCAGAGCTACTTTGCTGGGCATGACTGTGTTTGACCTCTGGGGCCTGGAAGTCTGGTAGTAGTAGTATGATTTAAAGGCACAAAGTGATTGAAGTGTGCCCAGGCCCAGAGCTACTTTGCTGGGCATGATTCTGTGACCTCTTGGGTCTGGAAATGTGGTACTTTGAAGGATTAAAAGAGTGAAACGGTCTGAAGTGTGCGCAGGTGTAAAGCAACCTTGCTAGGCATGAAGGTGTGACCTCCAGGGCCTGGAAGTCTGGTGGTAGTAGTAGTATGATTTAAAGGCACAAAGTGATTGAAGTGTGCCCAGGCCCAGAGCTACTTTGCTGGGCATGACTGTGTTTGACCTCTTGGGCCTGGAAGTCTGGTGGTAGTAGTAGTATGATTTAAAGGCACAAAGTGATTGAAGTGTGCCCAGGCCCAGAGCTACTTTGCTGGGCATGACTGTGTTTGACCTCTTGGCTCTGGAAGTCTATTTCTAGGCTTATATAAAGGGTCAAACTTCTTGAAGTGTGCCCAGGCCCAGAGCTACTTTGCTGGGCATGACTGTGTTTGACCTCTGGGGCCTGGAAGTCTGGTAGTAGTAGTATGATTTAAAGGCACAAAGTGATTGAAGTGTGCCCAGGCCCAGAGCTACTTTGCTGGGCATGAATGTGTTTGAACTCTTGGGCCTGGAAGTCTATTTCTAGGCTTATATAAAGGGTCAAACTTCTTGAAGTGTGCCCAGGCCCAGAGCTACTTTGCTGGGCATGACTGTGTTTGACCTCTTGGGCCTGGAAGTCTGGTAGTAGTAGTAGTAGTAGTAGTAGTAGTAGTAGTAGTAGTAGTAGTAGTATGATTTAAAGGTACAAAGTGAATGAAGTGTGCCCAGGCCCACAGCTACTTTGCTGGGCATGACTGTGTTTGACCTCTTGGGCCTGAAAGTCTATTTCTAGGCTTATATAAAGGGTCAAACTTCTTGAAGTGTGCCCAGGCCCAGAGCTACTTTGCTGGGCATGACTGTGTTTGACCTCTGGGGCCTGGAAGTCTGGTAGTAGTAGTATGATTTAAAGACACAAAGTGATTGAAGTGTGCCCAGGCCCAGAGCTACTTTGCTGGGCATGAATGTGTTTGAACTCTTGGGCCTGGAAGTCTGGTAGTAGTAGTATGATTTAAAGGTACAAAGTGAATGAAGTGTGCCCAGGCCCAGAGCTACTTTGCTGTGCATGACTGTGTTTGACCTCTTGGCTCTGGAAGTCTATTTCTAGGCTTATATAAAGGGTCAAACTTCTTGAAGTGTGCCCAGGCCCAGAGCTACTTTGCTGGGCATGACTGTGTTTGACCTCTGGGGCCTGGAAGTCTGGTAGTAGTAGTATGATTTAAAGGCACAAAGTGATTGAAGTGTGCCCAGGCCCAGAGCTACTTTGCTGGGCATGATTCTGTGACCTCTTGGGTCTGGAAATGTGGTACTTTGAAGGATTAAAAGAGTGAAACGGTCTGAAGTGTGCGCAGGTGTAAAGCAACCTTGCTAGGCATGAAGGTGTGACCTCCAGGGCCTGGAAGTCTGGTGGTAGTAGTAGTATGATTTAAAGGCACAAAGTGATTGAAGTGTGCCCAGGCCCAGAGCTACTTTGCTGGGCATGACTGTGTTTGACCTCTTGGGCCTGGAAGTCTGGTGGTAGTAGTAGTATGATTTAAAGGCACAAAGTGATTGAAGTGTGCCCAGGCCCAGAGCTACTTTGCTGGGCATGACTGTGTTTGACCTCTTGGCTCTGGAAGTCTATTTCTAGGCTTATATAAAGGGTCAAACTTCTTGAAGTGTGCCCAGGCCCAGAGCTACTTTGCTGGGCATGACTGTGTTTGACCTCTGGGGCCTGGAAGTCTGGTAGTAGTAGTATGATTTAAAGGCACAAAGTGATTGAAGTGTGCCCAGGCCCAGAGCTACTTTGCTGGGCATGAATGTGTTTGAACTCTTGGGCCTGGAAGTCTATTTCTAGGCTTATATAAAGGGTCAAACTTCTTGAAGTGTGCCCAGGCCCAGAGCTACTTTGCTGGGCATGACTGTGTTTGACCTCTTGGGCCTGGAAGTCTGGTAGTAGTAGTAGTAGTAGTAGTAGTAGTAGTAGTAGTAGTAGTAGTAGTATGATTTAAAGGTACAAAGTGAATGAAGTGTGCCCAGGCCCACAGCTACTTTGCTGGGCATGACTGTGTTTGACCTCTTGGGCCTGAAAGTCTATTTCTAGGCTTATATAAAGGGTCAAACTTCTTGAAGTGTGCCCAGGCCCAGAGCTACTTTGCTGGGCATGACTGTGTTTGACCTCTGGGGCCTGGAAGTCTGGTAGTAGTAGTATGATTTAAAGACACAAAGTGATTGAAGTGTGCCCAGGCCCAGAGCTACTTTGCTGGGCATGAATGTGTTTGAACTCTTGGGCCTGGAAGTCTGGTAGTAGTAGTATGATTTAAAGGTACAAAGTGAATGAAGTGTGCCCAGGCCCAGAGCTACTTTGCTGTGCATGACTGTGTTTGACCTCTTGGCTCTGGAAGTCTATTTCTAGGCTTATATAAAGGGTCAAACTTCTTGAAGTGTGCCCAGGCCCAGAGCTACTTTGCTGGGCATGACTGTGTTTGACCTCTGGGGCCTGGAAGTCTGGTAGTAGTAGTATGATTTAAAGGCACAAAGTGATTGAAGTGTGCCCAGGCCCAGAGCTACTTTGCTGGGCATGATTCTGTGACCTCTTGGGTCTGGAAATGTGGTACTTTGAAGGATTAAAAGAGTGAAACGGTCTGAAGTGTGCGCAGGTGTAAAGCAACCTTGCTAGGCATGAAGGTGTGACCTCCAGGGCCTGGAAGTCTGGTGGTAGTAGTAGTATGATTTAAAGGCACAAAGTGATTGAAGTGTGCCCAGGCCCAGAGCTACTTTGCTGGGCATGACTGTGTTTGACCTCTTGGGCCTGGAAGTCTGGTGGTAGTAGTAGTATGATTTAAAGGCACAAAGTGATTGAAGTGTGCCCAGGCCCAGAGCTACTTTGCTGGGCATGACTGTGTTTGACCTCTTGGCTCTGGAAGTCTATTTCTAGGCTTATATAAAGGGTCAAACTTCTTGAAGTGTGCCCAGGCCCAGAGCTACTTTGCTGGGCATGACTGTGTTTGACCTCTGGGGCCTGGAAGTCTGGTAGTAGTAGTATGATTTAAAGGCACAAAGTGATTGAAGTGTGCCCAGGCCCAGAGCTACTTTGCTGGGCATGAATGTGTTTGAACTCTTGGGCCTGGAAGTCTATTTCTAGGCTTATATAAAGGGTCAAACTTCTTGAAGTGTGCCCAGGCCCAGAGCTACTTTGCTGGGCATGACTGTGTTTGACCTCTTGGGCCTGGAAGTCTGGTAGTAGTAGTAGTAGTAGTAGTAGTAGTAGTAGTAGTAGTAGTAGTATGATTTAAAGGTACAAAGTGAATGAAGTGTGCCCAGGCCCACAGCTACTTTGCTGGGCATGACTGTGTTTGACCTCTTGGGCCTGAAAGTCTATTTCTAGGCTTATATAAAGGGTCAAACTTCTTGAAGTGTGCCCAGGCCCAGAGCTACTTTGCTGGGCATGACTGTGTTTGACCTCTGGGGCCTGGAAGTCTGGTAGTAGTAGTATGATTTAAAGACACAAAGTGATTGAAGTGTGCCCAGGCCCAGAGCTACTTTGCTGGGCATGAATGTGTTTGAACTCTTGGGCCTGGAAGTCTGGTAGTAGTAGTATGATTTAAAGGTACAAAGTGAATGAAGTGTGCCCAGGCCCAGAGCTACTTTGCTGTGCATGACTGTGTTTGACCTCTTGGCTCTGGAAGTCTATTTCTAGGCTTATATAAAGAGTCAAACTTCTTGAAGTGTGCCCAGGCCCAGAGCTACTTTGCTGGGCATGACTGTGTTTGACCTCTGGGGCCTGGAAGTCTGGTAGTAGTAGTATGATTTAAAGGCACAAAGTGATTGAAGTGTGCCCAGGCCCAGAGCTACTTTGCTGGGCATGATTCTGTGACCTCTTGGGTCTGGAAATGTGGTACTTTGAAGGATTAAAAGAGTGAAACGGTCTGAAGTGTGCGCAGGTGTAAAGCAACCTTGCTAGGCATGAAGGTGTGACCTCCAGGGCCTGGAAGTCTGGTGGTAGTAGTAGTATGATTTAAAGGCACAAAGTGATTGAAGTGTGCCCAGGCCCAGAGCTACTTTGCTGGGCATGACTGTGTTTGACCTCTTGGGCCTGGAAGTCTGGTGGTAGTAGTAGTATGATTTAAAGGCACAAAGTGATTGAAGTGTGCCCAGGCCCAGAGCTACTTTGCTGGGCATGAATGTGTTTGAACTCTTGGGCCTGGAAGTCTATTTCTAGGCTTATATAAAGGGTCAAACATCTTGAAGTGTGCCCAGGCCCAGAGCTACTTTGCTGTGCATGACTGTGGTTGACCTCTTGGCCCTGGAAGTCTGGTGGTAGTAGTAGTATGATTTAAAGGCACAAAGTGAATGAAGTGTGCCCAGGCCCAGAGCTACTTTGCTGGGCATGAATGTGTTTGAACTCTTGGGCCTGGAAGTCTGGTAGTAGTAGTAGTAGTAGTAGTAGTAGTAGTAGTAGTATGATTTAAAGGCACAAAGTGCTTGAAGTGTGCCCAGGCCCAGAGCTACTTTGCTGTGCATGACTGTGTTTGACCTCTTGGCTCTGGAAGTCTATTTCTAGGCTTATATAAAGGGTCAAACTTCTTGAAGTGTGCCCAGGCCCAGAGCTACTTTGCTGTGTATGACTGTGTGACCTCTTGGCCCTGGAATTCTGGTGGTAGTAGTAGTATGATTTAAAGGCACAAAGTGAATGAAGTGTGCCCAGGCCCAGAGCTACTTTGCTGGGCATGACTGTGTTTGACCTCTTGGGCCTGGAAGTCTGGTAGTAGTAGTATGATTTAAAGGCACAAAGTGATTGAAGTGTGCCCAGGCCCAGAGCTACTTTGCTGGGCATGAATGTGTTTGAACTCTTGGGCCTGGAAGTCTATTTCTAGGCTTATATAAAGGGACAAACTTCTTGAAGTGTGCCCAGGCCCAGAGCTACTTTGCTGTGTATGACTGTGTGACCTCTTGGCCCTGGAATTCTGGTGGTAGTAGTAGTAGTAGTAGTATGATTTAAAGGTACAAAGTGAATGAAGTGTGCCCAGGCCCAGAGCCAGGCCTGGGCAGCAGGGGGCGCTCCTGGCCATGCCCAGCGAGTTTCGTGCGAATCGGACCTGGTCCGGAAGAGATACGAAGGGAAAACTCATTACTCGTCGGGGTGGCACATCCAGGCTCTCGACCCTCCCAAAGCGTCCGACCAGGGTGCACCCTGCCGGGCATGGTTAGCCGCCAGCCCCCTTCCTGGAGGTCTGGTTGGCACGGGGTTTTGATTTATCGGTTTCATATCTCTGGGCTCCTTGGGAGCAGAAAGTCGGTTGAGGGCCCTTTGGAAAGAGCCGGGGCTGCCGTTTAACGCTGTCCAAGCGGCAGGCGAAGCGCACCCACCGTTTTTACGCTATGATTTTTTAAAACCGCCGGGGCGGCAAACACAGGGCCGGTCGGGTTTGAAGACGAATATCTCTTCGGCCCTTGGGAGGAGAGAAGCAGCGCGGGTCACCTTTGAACGCGCTCGCTGCCAGGAACGTCTGGCGTAAAAGTTTCGTGGGAATCGGACGTTCCTAGGCTGAGAAGCGAGCGCCCGCCCTCGGGCGGTCGGGGGCCCCTTTCTCATTCCCCGTCTGGGCTAAAAATACGAGGTCGGACCCGATGGACTCGGGAGACTGGAGAGTACCAGGGAGACCCTGGAAGCAGGCGACCCGACCCACGCTTCGCTGTCTCCTCGGCCCTCGGGAGTAGAAGCGCGGGGACGGTGGCGTGGGCAGCAGGGGGCGCTCCTGGCCATGCCCAGCGAGTTTCGTGCGAATCGGACCTGGTCCGGAAGAGATACGAAGGGAAAACTCATTACTCGTCGGGGTGGCACATCCAGGCTCTCGACCCTCCCAAAGCGTCCGACCAGGGTGCACCCTGCCGGGCATGGTTAGCCGCCAGCCCCCTTCCTGGAGGTCTGGTTGGCACGGGGTTTTGATTTATCGGTTTCATATCTCTGGGCTCCTTGGGAGCAGAAAGTCGGTTGAGGGCCCTTTGGAAAGAGCCGGGGCTGCCGTTTAACGCTGTCCAAGCGGCAGGCGAAGCGCACCCACCGTTTTTACGCTATGATTTTTTAAAACCGCCGGGGCGGCAAACACAGGGCCGGTCGGGTTTGAAGACGAATATCTCTTCGGCCCTTGGGAGGAGAGAAGCAGCGCGGGTCACCTTTGAACGCGCTCGCTGCCAGGAACGTCTGGCGTAAAAGTTTCGTGGGAATCGGACGTTCCTAGGCTGAGAAGCGAGCGCCCGCCCTCGGGCGGTCGGGGGCCCCTTTCTCATTCCCCGTCTGGGCTAAAAATACGAGGTCGGACCCGATGGACTCGGGAGACTGGAGAGTACCAGGGAGACCCTGGAAGCAGGCGACCCGACCCACGCTTCGCTGTCTCCTCGGCCCTCGGGAGTAGAAGCGCGGGGACGGTGGCGTGGGCAGCAGGGGGCGCTCCTGGCCATGCCCAGCGAGTTTCGTGCGAATCGGACCTGGTCCGGAAGAGATACGAAGGGAAAACTCATTACTCGTCGGGGTGGCACATCCAGGCTCTCGACCCTCCCAAAGCGTCCGACCAGGGTGCACCCTGCCGGGCATGGTTAGCCGCCAGCCCCCTTCCTGGAGGTCTGGTTGGCACGGGGTTTTGATTTTTCGGTTTCATATCTCTGGGCTCCTTGGGAGCAGAAAGTCGGTTGAGGGCCCTTTGGAAAGAGCCGGGGCTGCCGTTTAACGCTGTCCAAGCGGCAGGCGAAGCGCACCCACCGTTTTTACGCTATGATTTTTTAAAACCGCCGGGGCGGCAAACACAGGGCCGGTCGGGTTTGAAGACGAATATCTCTTCGGCCCTTGGGAGGAGAGAAGCAGCGCGGGTCACCTTTGAACGCGCTCGCTGCCAGGAACGTCTGGCGTAAAAGTTTCGTGGGAATCGGACGTTCCTAGGCTGAGAAGCGAGCGCCCGCCCTCGGGCGGTCGGGGGCCCCTTTCTCATTCCCCGTCTGGGCTAAAAATACGAGGTCGGACCCGATGGACTCGGGAGACTGGAGAGTACCAGGGAGACCCTGGAAGCAGGCGACCCGACCCACGCTTCGCTGTCTCCTCGGCCCTCGGGAGTAGAAGCGCGGGGACGGTGGCGTGGGCAGCAGGGGGCGCTCCTGGCCATGCCCAGCGAGTTTCGTGCGAATCGGACCTGGTCCGGAAGAGATACGAAGGGAAAACTCATTACTCGTCGGGGTGGCACATCCAGGCTCTCGACCCTCCCAAAGCGTCCGACCAGGGTGCACCCTGCCGGGCATGGTTAGCCGCCAGCCCCCTTCCTGGAGGTCTGGTTGGCACGGGGTTTTGATTTTTCGGTTTCATATCTCTGGGCTCCTTGGGAGCAGAAAGTCGGTTGAGGGCCCTTTGGAAAGAGCCGGGGCTGCCGTTTAACGCTGTCCAAGCGGCAGGCGAAGCGCACCCACCGTTTTTACGCTATGATTTTTTAAAACCGCCGGGGCGGCAAACACAGGGCCGGTCGGGTTTGAAGACGAATATCTCTTCGGCCCTTGGGAGGAGAGAAGCAGCGCGGGTCACCTTTGAACGCGCTCGCTGCCAGGAACGTCTGGCGTAAAAGTTTCGTGGGAATCGGACGTTCCTAGGCTGAGAAGCGAGCGCCCGCCCTCGGGCGGTCGGGGGCCCCTTTCTCATTCCCCGTCTGGGCTAAAAATACGAGGTCGGACCCGATGGACTCGGGAGACTGGAGAGTACCAGGGAGACCCTGGAAGCAGGCGACCCGACCCACGCTTCGCTGTCTCCTCGGCCCTCGGGAGTAGAAGCGCGGGGACGGTGGCGTGGGCAGCAGGGGGCGCTCCTGGCCATGCCCAGCGAGTTTCGTGCGAATCGGACCTGGTCCGGAAGAGATACGAAGGGAAAACTCATTACTCGTCGGGGTGGCACATCCAGGCTCTCGACCCTCCCAAAGTGTCCGACCAGGGTGCACCCTGCCGGGCTAAGAGAACAGCCAGGTGAACCCTGGAGGTTCCGAACTCCAGACCCCTGGACCCGACGGCTCAGTCCGCCTCAGGTGCACTACAGAGGTCCTCGGGCTGTCCCTGAGTGCATTAAAACGGAAATCAGAATTACTCCCCCGGGTGGCACTTCCAGGCTCTCGACCCTCCCAAAGTGTCCGACCAGGGTGCACCCTGCTGGGCATGGTTAGCCGCCAGCCCCCTTCCTGGAGGTCTGGTTGGCACGGGGTTTTGCAAATAGGTCCCGTCGGGTATATGGGAGAGCAAAGAGAATCAATGGGGTCCAAGCACTAAATTCATCCAGTGGCGTTCTCTGGAAGCCCAAGGGGAGTCCGAGGGGTGTTCGGCCGGCAAGGGGAGCTCTCCCTCGGACACATGATCAAACGCCTGTCCCCTACCGGAAAGTGGTGTGCTCTGGATGCCCCCCCCCCCCCCCCATCCCCCGAGGGGGGTGCTTATCCCGCGAGGGGAGCCCTCCTCGGGTTAAGTGAACCATCATGCCGATTCCCCTATGGAAGTGGGCACATCCAGGCACACAGTCTGCTTTGCTCTCCCCGACCCGAGTGCGTCTGTTGGGCTGAGTGTACGCCCAGGCAACTGGATCCAATGGCTCAGTCCGCCGCAGCGTGCTTCGACGATGGGTCGTACAGCCATGCCACCAGGGTGGGCGTGTTTGTAAATGTACCAGTGGATTCTCGTCGGCCTGCCACATCCATGGTATCGACCCACCAGGCCTGTCCGACCAGGGGTTGACCCTGGACGGGCACGGTCTGTGGTTTGGCCCTTGTCCTAGATGAAATCGGGCACGGGGTTTTCTGGCCAGGTACCATCGGGTTACTGGGAGAGCGGCTTCGGTCTCCAGGTGAGACCAATGGTGAAGCAGCACGAGGCAATGGAGAGCATGCAAAGCGATGGGGAAGCCATGCACGGCAATGGCCACGAAAAAAAAAAAAAAATCACTACGGAAGGAACGTGAAGAACAAGGAGGAGTGTAGTGACACTGCCCAAAGCTGCCCGGTGTTGCAGGGGTCTATTGGTGTGTTGCTTCCTTGTTTGGTAGAGTGGAGTACCAGACCCGCCAGGGGTAGGCAAACCATTCCCCCTACGGTAAGTGAGGAGCCAGCCATTTGACGAGCGGGTGTCCACGTGTACGGGTGCGAGCGCTATCCCCCCACACGGGGTTAGGCCACGGCCTTAGGTGGACGTCTGCCGACCAGCCCCGGCTGATCCAGAACTTCTGATGTGGAGAGCGGTTTTGACAGATCCTCCCTGGTTCTAGCGGGTCAAGCCTCTGATGGGGGGTGGGGGTTATTTGTAACCCATCCCAGAACTCTCTGGGGGAGACTCAGACGGCCAGTCTGTCTACTCAGTTGTCCTATACTGGTGTCTGTGGTTTGGGAGGAAGGGAGTGCCCTGCTTTGTTGGCCTCCTCTTCAAACCTACCTGGGCCCACGAATCACTCTTCTTGGTTACATCACGAAACGTAGGTTGAGCGAGGCTAGGGGGGAGGGAATTCGACGAGGTCTTTCCCTTGTCCCCCCACCAGCGGCCCACGAAAATCAAAACGGCGTGAAGAGAGGGAACGCCGAAAGCACCTGGAGTCGGCCGTCCGCACCTCCGGAGGAGGTGGACGGGGTACGGTGCGGGCATGACCGGATGGGACAGCTTTGCATCAAGGTGAGAGGTCGGCGTCCGAAGGCCAGAGGGCGGTGCGCGAGCACGTTTACACTGGCCGCGGAAGCTGTCCTGGGTAGCCCTGTATGGCGTCTGGACCTGACGGCGCACGCACTTACAACCCGCTGCTTCCTAGCCCCCGGAAGGGGAGGCGGATGTCACTCGTGGTTCATCCCAGACCACGGTGCAAACTACCTGGTTGATCCTGCCAGTAACATATGCTTGTCTCAAAGATTAAGCCATGCAGGTCTAAGTGCACACGGCCGGTACAGTGAAACTGCGAATGGCTCATTAAATCAGTTATGGTTCCTTTGATCGCTCCACACGTTACTCGGATAACTGTGGTAATTCTAGAGCTAATACATGCAAACGAGCGCTGACCCTTCGGGGGATGCGTGCATTTATCAGACCCAAAACCCATCCGGGGGGCTCGGGCCCCCCGGCCGCTTTGGTGACTCTAGATAACCTCGGGCCGATCGCGCGCCCTCCGCGGCGGCGACGTCTCATTCGAATGTCTGCCCTATCAACTTTCGATGGTACCATAGTCGGCTACCATGGTGACCACGGGTAACGGGGAATCAGGGTTCGATTCCGGAGAGGGAGCCTGAGAAACGGCTACCACATCCAAGGAAGGCAGCAGGCGCGCAAATTACCCATTCCCGACACGGGGAGGTAGTGACGAAAAATAACGATACAGGTCTCTTTCGAGGCCCTGTAATCGGAATGAGCGTATCCTAAACCCATGGGTGAGGACCCATTGGAGGGCAAGTCTGGTGCCAGCAGCCGCGGTAATTCCAGCTCCAATAGCGTATATTAAAGTTGCTGCAGTTAAAAAGCTCGTAGTTGGATGTCGGGAGTGGGCTGGCGGTCCGCCGCGAGGCGTGCCACCGCCTGTCTCAGACCCTGTCTCCCGGTGCCCCCCGGATGCCCTTGGCTGGGTGTCCGGACGGGGCTCGGAGCGTTTACTTTGAAAAAATTAGAGTGTTCAAAGCGGGCCCGCTTCTCGCCTGAATACCTGAGCTAGGAATAATGGAATAGGACTCCGGTTCTATTTTGTGGGTTTCCTGAACCAGGGCCATGATTAAGAGGGACGGCCGGGGGCATTCGTATTGCGCCGCTAGAGGTGAAATTCTTGGACCGGCGCAAGACGGACGAAAGCGAAAGCATTTGCCAAGAATGTTTTCATTAATCAAGAACGAAAGTCGGAGGTTCGAAGACGATCAGATACCGTCGTAGTTCCGACCGTAAACTATGCCGACCCGCGATCCGGCGGCGTTATTCCCATGACCCGCCGGGCAGCGTGAGGGAAACCACGAGTCTGTGGGTTCCGGGGGGAGTATGGTTGCAAAGCTGAAACTTAAAGGAATTGACGGAAGGGCACCACCAGGAGTGGAGCCTGCGGCTTAATTTGACTCAACACGGGAAACCTCACCCGGCCCGGACACGGAAAGGATTGACAGATTGATAGCTCTTTCTCGATTCTGTGGGTGGTGGTGCATGGCCGTTCTTAGTTGGTGGAGCGATTTGTCTGGTTAATTCCGATAACGAACGAGACTCCGGCATGCTAAATAGTTACGCGGCCCTCCGCGGTCGGCGTCAAACTTCTTAGAGGGACAAGTGGCGTTCAGCCACGCGAGATGGAGCAATAACAGGTCTGTGATGCCCTTAGATGTCCGGGGCTGCACGCGCGCCACAATGGTTGGATCAGCGTGTGCCTACCCTACACCGAGAGGTGCGGGTAATCCGCTGAACCCCATTCGTGATGGGGACTGGGGATTGCAATTATTCCCCATGAACGAGGAATTCCCAGTAAGCGCGGGTCATAAGCTCGCGTTGATTAAGTCCCTGCCCTTTGTACACACCG
>NW_027658404.1:117500-130000 GCF_041902795.1 Electrophorus electricus
GTGCCCAGGCCCAGAGCTACTTTGCTGTGCATGACTGTGGTTGACCTCTTGGCCCTGGAAGTCTGGTGGTAGTAGTAGTATGATTTAAAGGCACAAAGTGATTGAAGTGTGCCCAGGCCCAGAGCTACTTTGCTGGGCATGACTGTGTTTGACCTCTTGGGCCTGGAAGTCTGGTAGTAGTAGTATGATTTAAAGGTACAAAGTGAATGAAGTGTGCCCAGGCCCAGAGCTACTTTGCTGGGCATGACTGTGTTTGACGTCTTGGGCCTGGAAGTCTGGTAGTAGTAGTATGATTTAAAGGTACAAAGTGAATGAAGTGTGCCCAGGCCCAGAGCTACTTTGCTGGGCATGACTGTGTTTGACCTCTTGGGCCTGGAAGTCTATTTCTAGGCTTATATAAAGGGTCAAACTTCTTGAAGTGTGCCCAGGCCCAGAGCTACTTTGCTGGGCATGACTGTGTTTGACCTCTTGGGTCTGGAAGTCTGGTAGTAGTAGTAGTATGATTTAAAGGCACAAAGTGATTGAAGTGTGCCCAGGCCCAGAGCTACTTTGCTGGGCATGACTGTGTTTGACCTCTTGGCTCTGGAAGTCTATTTCTAGGCTTATATAAAGGGTCAAACTTCTTGAAGTGTGCCCAGGCCCAGAGCTACTTTGCTGGGCATGACTGTGTTTCACCTCTTGGGCCTGGAAGTCTGGTAGTAGTAGTATGATTTAAAGGCACAAAGTGATTGAAGTGTGCCCAGGCCCAGAGCTACTTTGCTGGGCATGAATGTGTTTGACCTCTTGGGCCTGGAAGTCTGGTGGTAGTAGTAGTATGATTTAAAGGTACAAAGTGAATGAAGTGTGCCCAGGCCCAGAGCTACTTTGCTGTGCATGACTGTGTTTGAACTCTTGGGCCTGGAAGTCTATTTCTAGGCTTATATAAAGGGTCAAACATCTTGAAGTGTGCCCAGGCCCAGAGCTACTTTGCTGGGCATGACTGTGTTTGACCTCTTGGGCCTGGAAGTCTATTTCTAGGCTTATATAAAGGGTCAAACTTCTTGAAGTGTGCCCAGGCCCAGAGCTACTTTGCTGGGCATGACTGTGTTTGACCTCTTGGGTCTGGAAGTCTGGTAGTAGTAGTAGTATGATTTAAAGGCACAAAGTGATTGAAGTGTGCCCAGGCCCAGAGCTACTTTGCTGGGCATGACTGTGTTTGACCTCTTGGCTCTGGAAGTCTATTTCTAGGCTTATATAAAGGGTCAAACATCTTGAAGTGTGCCCAGGCCCAGAGCTACTTTGCTGGGCATGAATGTGTTTGAACTCTTGGGCCTGGAAGTCTGGTGGTAGTAGTAGTATGATTTAAAGGCACAAAGTGATTGAAGTGTGCCCAGGCCCAGAGCTACTTTGCTGTGCATGACTGTGGTTGACCTCTTGGCCCTGGAAGTCTGGTGGTGGTAGTAGTAGTATGATTTAAAGGCACAAAGTGAATGAAGTGTGCCCAGGCCCAGAGCTACTTTGCTGGGCATGACTGTGTTTGACCTCTTGGGCCTGGAAGTCTGGTAGTAGTAGTATGATTTAAAGGCACAAAGTGATTGAAGTGTGCCCAGGCCCAGAGCTACTTTGCTGGGCATGAATGTGTTTGACCTCTTGGGCCTGGAAGTCTGGTGGTAGTAGTAGTATGATTTAAAGGTACAAAGTGAATGAAGTGTGCCCAGGCCCAGAGCTACTTTGCTGGGCATGACTGTGTTTGACCTCTTGGGCCTGGAAGTCTGGTGGTAGTAGTAGTATGATTTAAAGGCACAAAGTGATTGAAGTGTGCCCAGGCCCAGAGCTACTTTGCTGGGCATGACTGTGTTTGACCTCTTGGGCCTGGAAGTCTGGTAGTAGTAGTATGATTTAAAGGTACAAAGTGAATGAAGTGTGCCCAGGCCCAGAGCTACTTTGCTGGGCATGACTGTGTTTGACGTCTTGGGCCTGGAAGTCTGGTAGTAGTAGTATGATTTAAAGGTACAAAGTGAATGAAGTGTGCCCAGGCCCAGAGCTACTTTGCTGGGCATGACTGTGTTTGACCTCTTGGCTCTGGAAGTCTATTTCTAGGCTTATATAAAGGGTCAAACATCTTGAAGTGTGCCCAGGCCCAGAGCTACTTTGCTGGGCATGACTGTGTTTGACCTCTTGGGTCTGGAAGTCTGGTAGTAGTAGTAGTATGATTTAAAGGCACAAAGTGATTGAAGTGTGCCCAGGCCCAGAGCTACTTTGCTGTGCATGACTGTGTTTGACCTCTTGGCTCTGGAAGTCTATTTCTAGGCTTATATAAAGGGTCAAACTTCTTGAAGTGTGCCCAGGCCCAGAGCTACTTTGCTGGGCATGACTGTGTTTCACCTCTTGGGCCTGGAAGTCTGGTAGTAGTAGTATGATTTAAAGGCACAAAGTGATTGAAGTGTGCCCAGGCCCAGAGCTACTTTGCTGGGCATGAATGTGTTTGACCTCTTGGGCCTGGAAGTCTGGTGGTAGTAGTAGTATGATTTAAAGGTACAAAGTGAATGAAGTGTGCCCAGGCCCAGAGCTACTTTGCTGTGCATGACTGTGTTTGAACTCTTGGGCCTGGAAGTCTATTTCTAGGCTTATATAAAGGGTCAAACATCTTGAAGTGTGCCCAGGCCCAGAGCTACTTTGCTGGGCATGACTGTGGTTGACCTCTTGGCCCTGGAAGTCTGGTGGTAGTAGTAGTATGATTTAAAGGCACAAAGTGAATGAAGTGTGCCCAGGCCCAGAGCTACTTTGCTGGGCATGAATGTGTTTGAACTCTTGGGCCTGGAAGTCTGGTAGTAGTAGTATGATTTAAAGGCACAAAGTGAATGAAGTGTGCCCAGGCCCAGAGCTACTTTGCTGTGCATGACTGTGTTTGACCTCTTGGCTCTGGAAGTCTATTTCTAGGCTTATATAAAGGGTCAAACTTCTTGAAGTGTGCCCAGGCCCAGAGCTACTTTGCTGTGTATGACTGTGTGACCTCTTGGCCCTGGAATTCTGGTGGTAGTAGTAGTAGTATGATTTAAAGGCACAAAGTGAATGAAGTGTGCCCAGGCCCAGAGCTACTTTGCTGGGCATGACTGTGTTTGACGTCTTGGGCCTGGAAGTCTGGTAGTAGTAGTAGTAGTAGTAGTAGTAGTAGTAGTAGTAGTATGATTTAAAGGTACAAAGTGAATGAAGTGTGCCCAGGCCCAGAGCTACTTTGCTGGGCATGACTGTGTTTGACCTCTTGGGCCTGGAAGTCTATTTCTAGGCTTATATAAAGGGTCAAACTTCTTGAAGTGTGCCCAGGCCCAGAGCTACTTTGCTGGGCATGACTGTGTTTGACCTCTTGGGTCTGGAAGTCTGGTAGTAGTAGTAGTAGTATGATTTAAAGGCACAAAGTGATTGAAGTGTGCCCAGGCCCAGAGCTACTTTGCTGTGCATGACTGTGTTTGACCTCTTGGCTCTGGAAGTCTATTTCTAGGCTTATATAAAGGGTCAAACTTCTTGAAGTGTGCCCAGGCCCAGAGCTACTTTGCTGTGTATGACTGTGTGACCTCTTGGCCCTGGAATTCTGGTGGTAGTAGTAGTATGATTTAAAGGCACAAAGTGAATGAAGTGTGCCCAGGCCCAGAGCTACTTTGCTGGGCATGACTGTGTTTGACCTCTTGGGCCTGGAAGTCTGGTAGTAGTAGTATGATTTAAAGGCACAAAGTGATTGAAGTGTGCCCAGGCCCAGAGCTACTTTGCTGGGCATGAATGTGTTTGAACTCTTGGGCCTGGAAGTCTGGTAGTAGTAGTATGATTTAAAGGTACAAAGTGAATGAAGTGAGCCCAGGCCCAGAGCTACTTTGCTGTGCATGACTGTGTTTGACCTCTTGGGCCTGGAAGTCTATTTCTAGGCTTATATAAATGGTCAAACTTCTTGAAGTGTGCCCAGGCCCAGAGCTACTTTGCTGTGCATGACTGTGTGACCTCTTGGCCCTGGAAGTCTGGTGGTAGTAGTAGTATGATTTAAAGGCACAAAGTGATTGAAGTGTGCCCAGGCCCAGAGCTACTTTGCTGGGCATGACTGTGTTTGACCTCTTGGGCCTGGAAGTCTGGTAGTAGTAGTAGTAGTAGTAGTAGTAGTATGATTTAAAGGTACAAAGTGAATGAAGTGTGCCCAGGCCCAGAGCTACTTTGCTGGGCATGACTGTGTTTGACCTCTTGGGCCTGGAAGTCTATTTCTAGGCTTATATAAAGGGTCAAACTTCTTGAAGTGTGCCCAGGCCCAGAGCTACTTTGCTGGGCATGACTGTGTTTGACCTCTGGGGCCTGGAAGTCTGGTAGTAGTAGTATGATTTAAAGGCACAAAGTGATTGAAGTGTGCCCAGGCCCAGAGCTACTTTGCTGGGCATGAATGTGTTTGAACTCTTGGGCCTGGAAGTCTATTTCTAGGCTTATATAAAGGGTCAAACTTCTTGAAGTGTGCCCAGGCCCAGAGCTACTTTGCTGGGCATGACTGTGTTTGACCTCTTGGGTCTGGAAGTCTGGTAGTAGTAGTAGTATGATTTAAAGGCACAAAGTGATTGAAGTGTGCCCAGGCCCAGAGCTACTTTGCTGGGCATGACTGTGTTTGACCTCTTGGCTCTGGAAGTCTATTTCTAGGCTTATATAAAGGGTCAAACATCTTGAAGTGTGCCCAGGCCCAGAGCTACTTTGCTGGGCATGAATGTGTTTGAACTCTTGGGCCTGGAAGTCTGGTGGTAGTAGTAGTATGATTTAAAGGCACAAAGTGATTGAAGTGTGCCCAGGCCCAGAGCTACTTTGCTGTGCATGACTGTGGTTGACCTCTTGGCCCTGGAAGTCTATTTCTAGGCTTATATAAAGGGTCAAACTTCTTGAAGTGTGCCCAGGCCCAGAGCTACTTTGCTGTGTATGACTGTGTGACCTCTTGGCCCTGGAATTCTGGTGGTAGTAGTAGTATGATTTAAAGGCACAAAGTGAATGAAGTGTGCCCAGGCCCAGAGCTACTTTGCTGGGCATGACTGTGTTTGACCTCTTGGGCCTGGAAGTCTGGTAGTAGTAGTATGATTTAAAGGCACAAAGTGATTGAAGTGTGCCCAGGCCCAGAGCTACTTTGCTGGGCATGAATGTGTTTGACCTCTTGGGCCTGGAAGTCTGGTGGTAGTAGTAGTATGATTTAAAGGTACAAAGTGAATGAAGTGTGCCCAGGCCCAGAGCTACTTTGCTGGGCATGACTGTGTTTGACCTCTTGGGCCTGGAAGTCTGGTGGTAGTAGTAGTATGATTTAAAGGTACAAAGTGAATGAAGTGTGCCCAGGCCCAGAGCCAGGCCTGGGCAGCAGGGGGCGCTCCTGGCCATGCCCAGCGAGTTTCGTGCGAATCGGACCTGGTCCGGAAGAGATACGAAGGGAAAACTCATTACTCGTCGGGGTGGCACATCCAGGCTCTCGACCCTCCCAAAGCGTCCGACCAGGGTGCACCCTGCCGGGCATGGTTAGCCGCCAGCCCCCTTCCTGGAGGTCTGGTTGGCACGGGGTTTTGATTTTTCGGTTTCATATCTCTGGGCTCCTTGGGAGCAGAAAGTCGGTTGAGGGCCCTTTGGAAAGAGCCGGGGCTGCCGTTTAACGCTGTCCAAGCGGCAGGCGAAGCGCACCCACCGTTTTTACGCTATGATTTTTTAAAACCGCCGGGGCGGCAAACACAGGGCCGGTCGGGTTTGAAGACGAATATCTCTTCGGCCCTTGGGAGGAGAGAAGCAGCGCGGGTCACCTTTGAACGCGCTCGCTGCCAGGAACGTCTGGCGTAAAAGTTTCGTGGGAATCGGACGTTCCTAGGCTGAGAAGCGAGCGCCCGCCCTCGGGCGGTCGGGGGCCCCTTTCTCATTCCCCGTCTGGGCTAAAAATACGAGGTCAGACCCGATGGACTCGGGAGACTGGAGAGTACCAGGGAGACCCTGGAAGCAGGCGACCCGACCCACGCTTCGCTGTCTCCTCGGCCCTCGGGAGTAGAAGCGCGGGGACGGTGGCGTGGGCAGCAGGGGGCGCTCCTGGCCATGCCCAGCGAGTTTCGTGCGAATCGGACCTGGTCCGGAAGAGATACGAAGGGAAAACTCATTACTCGTCGGGGTGGCACATCCAGGCTCTCGACCCTCCCAAAGCGTCCGACCAGGGTGCACCCTGCCGGGCATGGTTAGCCGCCAGCCCCCTTCCTGGAGGTCTGGTTGGCACGGGGTTTTGATTTTTCGGTTTCATATCTCTGGGCTCCTTGGGAGCAGAAAGTCGGTTGAGGGCCCTTTGGAAAGAGCCGGGGCTGCCGTTTAACGCTGTCCAAGCGGCAGGCGAAGCGCACCCACCGTTTTTACGCTATGATTTTTTAAAACCGCCGGGGCGGCAAACACAGGGCCGGTCGGGTTTGAAGACGAATATCTCTTCGGCCCTTGGGAGGAGAGAAGCAGCGCGGGTCACCTTTGAACGCGCTCGCTGCCAGGAACGTCTGGCGTAAAAGTTTCGTGGGAATCGGACGTTCCTAGGCTGAGAAGCGAGCGCCCGCCCTCGGGCGGTCGGGGGCCCCTTTCTCATTCCCCGTCTGGGCTAAAAATACGAGGTCGGACCCGATGGACTCGGGAGACTGGAGAGTACCAGGGAGACCCTGGAAGCAGGCGACCCGACCCACGCTTCGCTGTCTCCTCGGCCCTCGGGAGTAGAAGCGCGGGGACGGTGGCGTGGGCAGCAGGGGGCGCTCCTGGCCATGCCCAGCGAGTTTCGTGCGAATCGGACCTGGTCCGGAAGAGATACGAAGGGAAAACTCATTACTCGTCGGGGTGGCACATCCAGGCTCTCGACCCTCCCAAAGCGTCCGACCAGGGTGCACCCTGCCGGGCATGGTTAGCCGCCAGCCCCCTTCCTGGAGGTCTGGTTGGCACGGGGTTTTGATTTATCGGTTTCATATCTCTGGGCTCCTTGGGAGCAGAAAGTCGGTTGAGGGCCCTTTGGAAAGAGCCGGGGCTGCCGTTTAACGCTGTCCAAGCGGCAGGCGAAGCGCACCCACCGTTTTTACGCTATGATTTTTTAAAACCGCCGGGGCGGCAAACACAGGGCCGGTCGGGTTTGAAGACGAATATCTCTTCGGCCCTTGGGAGGAGAGAAGCAGCGCGGGTCACCTTTGAACGCGCTCGCTGCCAGGAACGTCTGGCGTAAAAGTTTCGTGGGAATCGGACGTTCCTAGGCTGAGAAGCGAGCGCCCGCCCTCGGGCGGTCGGGGGCCCCTTTCTCATTCCCCGTCTGGGCTAAAAATACGAGGTCGGACCCGATGGACTCGGGAGACTGGAGAGTACCAGGGAGACCCTGGAAGCAGGCGACCCGACCCACGCTTCGCTGTCTCCTCGGCCCTCGGGAGTAGAAGCGCGGGGACGGTGGCGTGGGCAGCAGGGGGCGCTCCTGGCCATGCCCAGCGAGTTTCGTGCGAATCGGACCTGGTCCGGAAGAGATACGAAGGGAAAACTCATTACTCGTCGGGGTGGCACATCCAGGCTCTCGACCCTCCCGAAGTGTCCGACCAGGGTGCACCCTGCTGGGCTAAGAGAACAGCCAGGTGAACCCTGGAGGTTCCGAACTCCAGACCCCTGGACCCGACGGCTCAGTCCGCCTCAGGTGCACTACAGAGGTCCTCGGGCTGTCCCTGAGTGCATTAAAACGGAAATCAGAATTACTCCCCCGGGTGGCACTTCCAGGCTCTCGACCCTCCCAAAGTGTCCGACCAGGGTGCACCCTGCTGGGCATGGTTAGCCGCCAGCCCCCTTCCTGGAGGTCTGGTTGGCACGGGGTTTTGCAAATAGGTCCCGTCGGGTATATGGGAGAGCAAAGAGAATCAATGGGGTCCAAGCACTAAATTCATCCAGTGGCGTTCTCTGGAAGCCCAAGGGGAGTCCGAGGGGTGTTCGGCCGGCAAGGGGAGCTCTCCCTCGGACACATGATCAAACGCCTGTCCCCTACCGGAAAGTGGTGTGCTCTGGATGCCCCCCCCCCCCATCCCCCGAGGGGGGTGCTTATCCCGCGAGGGGAGCCCTCCTCGGGTTAAGTGAACCATCATGCCGATTCCCCTATGGAAGTGGGCACATCCAGGCACACAGTCTGCTTTGCTCTCCCCGACCCGAGTGCGTCTGTTGGGCTGAGTGTACGCCCAGGCAACTGGATCCAATGGCTCAGTCCGCCGCAGCGTGCTTCGACGATGGGTCGTACAGCCATGCCACCAGGGTGGGCGTGTTTGTAAATGTACCAGTGGATTCTCGTCGGCCTGCCACATCCATGGTATCGACCCACCAGGCCTGTCCGACCAGGGGTTGACCCTGGACGGGCACGGTCTGTGGTTTGGCCCTTGTCCTAGATGAAATCGGGCACGGGGTTTTCTGGCCAGGTACCATCGGGTTACTGGGAGAGCGGCTTCGGTCTCCAGGTGAGACCAATGGTGAAGCAGCACGAGGCAATGGAGAGCATGCAAAGCGATGGGGAAGCCATGCACGGCAATGGCCACGAAAAAAAAAAAAAAATCACCACGGAAGGAACGTGAAGAACAAGGAGGAGTGTAGTGACACTGCCCAAAGCTGCCCGGTGTTGCAGGGGTCTATTGGTGTGTTGCTTCCTTGTTTGGTAGAGTGGAGTACCAGACCCGCCAGGGGTAGGCAAACCATTCCCCCTACGGTAAGTGAGGAGCCAGCCATTTGACGAGCGGGTGTCCACGTGTACGGGTGCGAGCGCTATCCCCCACACGGGGTTAGGCCACGGCCTTAGGTGGACGTCTGCCGACCAGCCCCGGCTGATCCAGAACTTCTGATGTGGAGAGCGGTTTTGACAGATCCTCCCTGGTTCTAGCGGGTCAAGCCTCTGATGGGGGGTGGGGGTTATTTGTAACCCATCCCAGAACTCTCTGGGGGAGACTCAGACGGCCAGTCTGTCTACTCAGTTGTCCTATACTGGTGTCTGTGGTTTGGGAGGAAGGGAGTGCCCTGCTTTGTTGGCCTCCTCTTCAAACCTACCTGGGCCCACGAATCACTCTTCTTGGTTACATCACGAAACGTAGGTTGAGCGAGGCTAGGGGGGAGGGAATTCGACGAGGTCTTTCCCTTGTCCCCCCACCAGCGGCCAACGAAAATCAAAACGGCGTGAAGAGAGGGAACGCCGAAAGCACCTGGAGTCGGCCGTCCGCACCTCCGGAGGAGGTGGACGGGGTACGGTGCGGGCATGACCGGATGGGACAGCTTTGCATCAAGGTGAGAGGTCGGCGTCCGAAGGCCAGAGGGCGGTGCGCGAGCACGTTTACACTGGCCGCGGAAGCTGTCCTGGGTAGCCCTGTATGGCGTCTGGACCTGACGGCGCACGCACTTACAACCCGCTGCTTCCTAGCCCCCGGAAGGGGAGGCGGATGTCACTCGTGGTTCATCCCAGACCACGGTGCAAACTACCTGGTTGATCCTGCCAGTAACATATGCTTGTCTCAAAGATTAAGCCATGCAGGTCTAAGTGCACACGGCCGGTACAGTGAAACTGCGAATGGCTCATTAAATCAGTTATGGTTCCTTTGATCGCTCCACACGTTACTCGGATAACTGTGGTAATTCTAGAGCTAATACATGCAAACGAGCGCTGACCCTTCGGGGGATGCGTGCATTTATCAGACCCAAAACCCATCCGGGGGGCTCGGGCCCCCCGGCCGCTTTGGTGACTCTAGATAACCTCGGGCCGATCGCGCGCCCTCCGCGGCGGCGACGTCTCATTCGAATGTCTGCCCTATCAACTTTCGATGGTACCATAGTCGGCTACCATGGTGACCACGGGTAACGGGGAATCAGGGTTCGATTCCGGAGAGGGAGCCTGAGAAACGGCTACCACATCCAAGGAAGGCAGCAGGCGCGCAAATTACCCATTCCCGACACGGGGAGGTAGTGACGAAAAATAACGATACAGGTCTCTTTCGAGGCCCTGTAATCGGAATGAGCGTATCCTAAACCCATGGGTGAGGACCCATTGGAGGGCAAGTCTGGTGCCAGCAGCCGCGGTAATTCCAGCTCCAATAGCGTATATTAAAGTTGCTGCAGTTAAAAAGCTCGTAGTTGGATGTCGGGAGTGGGCTGGCGGTCCGCCGCGAGGCGTGCCACCGCCTGTCTCAGACCCTGTCTCCCGGTGCCCCCCGGATGCCCTTGGCTGGGTGTCCGGACGGGGCTCGGAGCGTTTACTTTGAAAAAATTAGAGTGTTCAAAGCGGGCCCGCTTCTCGCCTGAATACCTGAGCTAGGAATAATGGAATAGGACTCCGGTTCTATTTTGTGGGTTTCCTGAACCAGGGCCATGATTAAGAGGGACGGCCGGGGGCATTCGTATTGCGCCGCTAGAGGTGAAATTCTTGGACCGGCGCAAGACGGACGAAAGCGAAAGCATTTGCCAAGAATGTTTTCATTAATCAAGAACGAAAGTCGGAGGTTCGAAGACGATCAGATACCGTCGTAGTTCCGACCGTAAACTATGCCGACCCGCGATCCGGCGGCGTTATTCCCATGACCCGCCGGGCAGCGTGAGGGAAACCACGAGTCTGTGGGTTCCGGGGGGAGTATGGTTGCAAAGCTGAAACTTAAAGGAATTGACGGAAGGGCACCACCAGGAGTGGAGCCTGCGGCTTAATTTGACTCAACACGGGAAACCTCACCCGGCCCGGACACGGAAAGGATTGACAGATTGATAGCTCTTTCTCGATTCTGTGGGTGGTGGTGCATGGCCGTTCTTAGTTGGTGGAGCGATTTGTCTGGTTAATTCCGATAACGAACGAGACTCCGGCATGCTAAATAGTTACGCGGCCCTCCGCGGTCGGCGTCAAACTTCTTAGAGGGACAAGTGGCGTTCAGCCACGCGAGATGGAGCAATAACAGGTCTGTGATGCCCTTAGATGTCCGGGGCTGCACGCGCGCCACAATGGTTGGATCAGCGTGTGCCTACCCTACACCGAGAGGTGCGGGTAATCCGCTGAACCCCATTCGTGATGGGGACTGGGGATTGCAATTATTCCCCATGAACGAGGAATTCCCAGTAAGCGCGGGTCATAAGCTCGCGTTGATTAAGTCCCTGCCCTTTGTACACACCGCCCGTCGCTACTACCGATCGGATGGTTTAGTGAGGTCCTCGGATCGGCCCCGCCGGGGCTCCTCGCGGGCCTTGGCGGAGCGCCGAGAAGTCGATCAAACTTGACTATCTAGAGGAAGTAAAAGTCGTAACAAGGTTTTCGTAGGTGAACCTGCGAAAGGATCATTAACGGGTAACGCTGTCCGGCGTGCCTCCTCTCCCGACCCCCTCGACTTCGCCGTCCCCCCGCGTCGGGGCCCAGGGTCGAAAGGGTCTTCGGGGTTGCTGTTACACGTGGTCGCTTGCAGGTCAGGCTGGACAGAAGGCATAAAGGAGGAGCCTAGTCCCTCCCACCCCTTCCTCGTCCTCCGCCTCTTCCTCCGCGTCGTCCTTCAGCACCCCCCCCCCGCAGGCCCCGGTATTCTCTGGGTTCCAGCGCGAGAGACGCGTCGTTCAAAAAACTCGGCGTCCCCGCTCGTCGGGCGAAGGCCGGTTTCCCCTCACCTTGCCGGCAGGAGAAGCGCCTGCGAGTCGAGCGGGTCGTACGGGTCCGTCCCGCGCCCTCCCTCTCGCTCGCACGGCCGCTGCCTCCGTCCACCGCGAGGGGTTTTCCTATTTTGTTGTCCTTGTCATTCATCCCCGTCCCCTTGCTCGCTGACGAGCGGACTTTCCGGGGGGGGTTGCGAGCGCTGCTCCTCGTGGGGCAGGCCATGGCCCTTCCTGTGTTCGTCCGCCCACCGGCGTCCTGGGGCGTGGTGGTGGTGGGTGGCGCAGCCGGTTCCCCTGCTTCTCTCTCTCAGAAAGGAGTCTCAGGGGGACCCCCGGCAGGTACCTAGGGCTTGGCCCACGCTACGTGAGTTCCACCCCTTTCGAGGGGTCGGACGGGGCGGGCGCGGAGGGCCGCGGTTCAAAGACTGACTCGTCTGCCACGTGGGGCGTGTGGGCAAAGCGCAACCCCGCGCCCGTTTCAACACTCGCAGACGGGGGCGCCTGACCGGTTGGTGAAACCTTTTAAACCTGTCTTTGTAGTCGTGGTGAAAGACCTAAACTGAGCCTGAAATAAAAGAGTACAACTCTTAGCGGTGGATCACTTGGCTCGTGCGTCGATGAAGAACGCAGCCAGCTGCGAGAACTAATGTGAATTGCAGGACACATTGATCATCGACATTTCGAACGCACATTGCGGCCCCGGGTCCATCCCGGGGCTACGCCTGTCTGAGGGTCGCTATTCCTATCTGTCGGACCTGCCTTCTCAGGCGGGACCGCGGTTGGAGGTTCGTAGGTGGGGGGGTGCCCCCTGGCCTCCGTCTTCCTAAAAGCAGACGGTTCCCGGTCGCTGTCTCGGTGAGATCCGGTCGGTGGGTTCGCTGCGGTTGAGTGCCCGTTCTCCGTGC
>NW_027658404.1:137500-147500 GCF_041902795.1 Electrophorus electricus
TGGTAGTAGTAGTATGATTTAAAGGCACAAAGTGATTGAAGTGTGCCCAGGCCCAGAGCTACTTTGCTGTGCATGACTGTGGTTGACCTCTTGGCCCTGGAAGTCTGGTGGTGGTAGTAGTAGTATGATTTAAAGGCACAAAGTGAATGAAGTGTGCCCAGGCCCAGAGCTACTTTGCTGGGCATGACTGTGTTTGACCTCTTGGGCCTGGAAGTCTGGTAGTAGTAGTATGATTTAAAGGCACAAAGTGATTGAAGTGTGCCCAGGCCCAGAGCTACTTTGCTGGGCATGAATGTGTTTGACCTCTTGGGCCTGGAAGTCTGGTGGTAGTAGTAGTATGATTTAAAGGTACAAAGTGAATGAAGTGTGCCCAGGCCCAGAGCTACTTTGCTGGGCATGACTGTGTTTGACCTCTTGGGCCTGGAAGTCTGGTGGTAGTAGTAGTATGATTTAAAGGCACAAAGTGATTGAAGTGTGCCCAGGCCCAGAGCTACTTTGCTGGGCATGACTGTGTTTGACCTCTTGGGCCTGGAAGTCTGGTAGTAGTAGTATGATTTAAAGGTACAAAGTGAATGAAGTGTGCCCAGGCCCAGAGCTACTTTGCTGGGCATGACTGTGTTTGACGTCTTGGGCCTGGAAGTCTGGTAGTAGTAGTATGATTTAAAGGTACAAAGTGAATGAAGTGTGCCCAGGCCCAGAGCTACTTTGCTGGGCATGACTGTGTTTGACCTCTTGGCTCTGGAAGTCTATTTCTAGGCTTATATAAAGGGTCAAACATCTTGAAGTGTGCCCAGGCCCAGAGCTACTTTGCTGGGCATGACTGTGTTTGACCTCTTGGGTCTGGAAGTCTGGTAGTAGTAGTAGTATGATTTAAAGGCACAAAGTGATTGAAGTGTGCCCAGGCCCAGAGCTACTTTGCTGTGCATGACTGTGTTTGACCTCTTGGCTCTGGAAGTCTATTTCTAGGCTTATATAAAGGGTCAAACTTCTTGAAGTGTGCCCAGGCCCAGAGCTACTTTGCTGGGCATGACTGTGTTTCACCTCTTGGGCCTGGAAGTCTGGTAGTAGTAGTATGATTTAAAGGCACAAAGTGATTGAAGTGTGCCCAGGCCCAGAGCTACTTTGCTGGGCATGAATGTGTTTGACCTCTTGGGCCTGGAAGTCTGGTGGTAGTAGTAGTATGATTTAAAGGTACAAAGTGAATGAAGTGTGCCCAGGCCCAGAGCTACTTTGCTGTGCATGACTGTGTTTGAACTCTTGGGCCTGGAAGTCTATTTCTAGGCTTATATAAAGGGTCAAACATCTTGAAGTGTGCCCAGGCCCAGAGCTACTTTGCTGGGCATGACTGTGGTTGACCTCTTGGCCCTGGAAGTCTGGTGGTAGTAGTAGTATGATTTAAAGGCACAAAGTGAATGAAGTGTGCCCAGGCCCAGAGCTACTTTGCTGGGCATGAATGTGTTTGAACTCTTGGGCCTGGAAGTCTGGTAGTAGTAGTATGATTTAAAGGCACAAAGTGAATGAAGTGTGCCCAGGCCCAGAGCTACTTTGCTGTGCATGACTGTGTTTGACCTCTTGGCTCTGGAAGTCTATTTCTAGGCTTATATAAAGGGTCAAACTTCTTGAAGTGTGCCCAGGCCCAGAGCTACTTTGCTGTGTATGACTGTGTGACCTCTTGGCCCTGGAATTCTGGTGGTAGTAGTAGTAGTATGATTTAAAGGCACAAAGTGAATGAAGTGTGCCCAGGCCCAGAGCTACTTTGCTGGGCATGACTGTGTTTGACGTCTTGGGCCTGGAAGTCTGGTAGTAGTAGTAGTAGTAGTAGTAGTAGTAGTAGTAGTAGTATGATTTAAAGGTACAAAGTGAATGAAGTGTGCCCAGGCCCAGAGCTACTTTGCTGGGCATGACTGTGTTTGACCTCTTGGGCCTGGAAGTCTATTTCTAGGCTTATATAAAGGGTCAAACTTCTTGAAGTGTGCCCAGGCCCAGAGCTACTTTGCTGGGCATGACTGTGTTTGACCTCTTGGGTCTGGAAGTCTGGTAGTAGTAGTAGTAGTATGATTTAAAGGCACAAAGTGATTGAAGTGTGCCCAGGCCCAGAGCTACTTTGCTGTGCATGACTGTGTTTGACCTCTTGGCTCTGGAAGTCTATTTCTAGGCTTATATAAAGGGTCAAACTTCTTGAAGTGTGCCCAGGCCCAGAGCTACTTTGCTGTGTATGACTGTGTGACCTCTTGGCCCTGGAATTCTGGTGGTAGTAGTAGTATGATTTAAAGGCACAAAGTGAATGAAGTGTGCCCAGGCCCAGAGCTACTTTGCTGGGCATGACTGTGTTTGACCTCTTGGGCCTGGAAGTCTGGTAGTAGTAGTATGATTTAAAGGCACAAAGTGATTGAAGTGTGCCCAGGCCCAGAGCTACTTTGCTGGGCATGAATGTGTTTGAACTCTTGGGCCTGGAAGTCTGGTAGTAGTAGTATGATTTAAAGGTACAAAGTGAATGAAGTGAGCCCAGGCCCAGAGCTACTTTGCTGTGCATGACTGTGTTTGACCTCTTGGGCCTGGAAGTCTATTTCTAGGCTTATATAAATGGTCAAACTTCTTGAAGTGTGCCCAGGCCCAGAGCTACTTTGCTGTGCATGACTGTGTGACCTCTTGGCCCTGGAAGTCTGGTGGTAGTAGTAGTATGATTTAAAGGCACAAAGTGATTGAAGTGTGCCCAGGCCCAGAGCTACTTTGCTGGGCATGACTGTGTTTGACCTCTTGGGCCTGGAAGTCTGGTAGTAGTAGTAGTAGTAGTAGTAGTAGTATGATTTAAAGGTACAAAGTGAATGAAGTGTGCCCAGGCCCAGAGCTACTTTGCTGGGCATGACTGTGTTTGACCTCTTGGGCCTGGAAGTCTATTTCTAGGCTTATATAAAGGGTCAAACTTCTTGAAGTGTGCCCAGGCCCAGAGCTACTTTGCTGGGCATGACTGTGTTTGACCTCTGGGGCCTGGAAGTCTGGTAGTAGTAGTATGATTTAAAGGCACAAAGTGATTGAAGTGTGCCCAGGCCCAGAGCTACTTTGCTGGGCATGAATGTGTTTGAACTCTTGGGCCTGGAAGTCTATTTCTAGGCTTATATAAAGGGTCAAACTTCTTGAAGTGTGCCCAGGCCCAGAGCTACTTTGCTGGGCATGACTGTGTTTGACCTCTTGGGTCTGGAAGTCTGGTAGTAGTAGTAGTATGATTTAAAGGCACAAAGTGATTGAAGTGTGCCCAGGCCCAGAGCTACTTTGCTGGGCATGACTGTGTTTGACCTCTTGGCTCTGGAAGTCTATTTCTAGGCTTATATAAAGGGTCAAACATCTTGAAGTGTGCCCAGGCCCAGAGCTACTTTGCTGGGCATGAATGTGTTTGAACTCTTGGGCCTGGAAGTCTGGTGGTAGTAGTAGTATGATTTAAAGGCACAAAGTGATTGAAGTGTGCCCAGGCCCAGAGCTACTTTGCTGTGCATGACTGTGGTTGACCTCTTGGCCCTGGAAGTCTATTTCTAGGCTTATATAAAGGGTCAAACTTCTTGAAGTGTGCCCAGGCCCAGAGCTACTTTGCTGTGTATGACTGTGTGACCTCTTGGCCCTGGAATTCTGGTGGTAGTAGTAGTATGATTTAAAGGCACAAAGTGAATGAAGTGTGCCCAGGCCCAGAGCTACTTTGCTGGGCATGACTGTGTTTGACCTCTTGGGCCTGGAAGTCTGGTAGTAGTAGTATGATTTAAAGGCACAAAGTGATTGAAGTGTGCCCAGGCCCAGAGCTACTTTGCTGGGCATGAATGTGTTTGACCTCTTGGGCCTGGAAGTCTGGTGGTAGTAGTAGTATGATTTAAAGGTACAAAGTGAATGAAGTGTGCCCAGGCCCAGAGCTACTTTGCTGGGCATGACTGTGTTTGACCTCTTGGGCCTGGAAGTCTGGTGGTAGTAGTAGTATGATTTAAAGGTACAAAGTGAATGAAGTGTGCCCAGGCCCAGAGCCAGGCCTGGGCAGCAGGGGGCGCTCCTGGCCATGCCCAGCGAGTTTCGTGCGAATCGGACCTGGTCCGGAAGAGATACGAAGGGAAAACTCATTACTCGTCGGGGTGGCACATCCAGGCTCTCGACCCTCCCAAAGCGTCCGACCAGGGTGCACCCTGCCGGGCATGGTTAGCCGCCAGCCCCCTTCCTGGAGGTCTGGTTGGCACGGGGTTTTGATTTTTCGGTTTCATATCTCTGGGCTCCTTGGGAGCAGAAAGTCGGTTGAGGGCCCTTTGGAAAGAGCCGGGGCTGCCGTTTAACGCTGTCCAAGCGGCAGGCGAAGCGCACCCACCGTTTTTACGCTATGATTTTTTAAAACCGCCGGGGCGGCAAACACAGGGCCGGTCGGGTTTGAAGACGAATATCTCTTCGGCCCTTGGGAGGAGAGAAGCAGCGCGGGTCACCTTTGAACGCGCTCGCTGCCAGGAACGTCTGGCGTAAAAGTTTCGTGGGAATCGGACGTTCCTAGGCTGAGAAGCGAGCGCCCGCCCTCGGGCGGTCGGGGGCCCCTTTCTCATTCCCCGTCTGGGCTAAAAATACGAGGTCAGACCCGATGGACTCGGGAGACTGGAGAGTACCAGGGAGACCCTGGAAGCAGGCGACCCGACCCACGCTTCGCTGTCTCCTCGGCCCTCGGGAGTAGAAGCGCGGGGACGGTGGCGTGGGCAGCAGGGGGCGCTCCTGGCCATGCCCAGCGAGTTTCGTGCGAATCGGACCTGGTCCGGAAGAGATACGAAGGGAAAACTCATTACTCGTCGGGGTGGCACATCCAGGCTCTCGACCCTCCCAAAGCGTCCGACCAGGGTGCACCCTGCCGGGCATGGTTAGCCGCCAGCCCCCTTCCTGGAGGTCTGGTTGGCACGGGGTTTTGATTTTTCGGTTTCATATCTCTGGGCTCCTTGGGAGCAGAAAGTCGGTTGAGGGCCCTTTGGAAAGAGCCGGGGCTGCCGTTTAACGCTGTCCAAGCGGCAGGCGAAGCGCACCCACCGTTTTTACGCTATGATTTTTTAAAACCGCCGGGGCGGCAAACACAGGGCCGGTCGGGTTTGAAGACGAATATCTCTTCGGCCCTTGGGAGGAGAGAAGCAGCGCGGGTCACCTTTGAACGCGCTCGCTGCCAGGAACGTCTGGCGTAAAAGTTTCGTGGGAATCGGACGTTCCTAGGCTGAGAAGCGAGCGCCCGCCCTCGGGCGGTCGGGGGCCCCTTTCTCATTCCCCGTCTGGGCTAAAAATACGAGGTCGGACCCGATGGACTCGGGAGACTGGAGAGTACCAGGGAGACCCTGGAAGCAGGCGACCCGACCCACGCTTCGCTGTCTCCTCGGCCCTCGGGAGTAGAAGCGCGGGGACGGTGGCGTGGGCAGCAGGGGGCGCTCCTGGCCATGCCCAGCGAGTTTCGTGCGAATCGGACCTGGTCCGGAAGAGATACGAAGGGAAAACTCATTACTCGTCGGGGTGGCACATCCAGGCTCTCGACCCTCCCAAAGCGTCCGACCAGGGTGCACCCTGCCGGGCATGGTTAGCCGCCAGCCCCCTTCCTGGAGGTCTGGTTGGCACGGGGTTTTGATTTATCGGTTTCATATCTCTGGGCTCCTTGGGAGCAGAAAGTCGGTTGAGGGCCCTTTGGAAAGAGCCGGGGCTGCCGTTTAACGCTGTCCAAGCGGCAGGCGAAGCGCACCCACCGTTTTTACGCTATGATTTTTTAAAACCGCCGGGGCGGCAAACACAGGGCCGGTCGGGTTTGAAGACGAATATCTCTTCGGCCCTTGGGAGGAGAGAAGCAGCGCGGGTCACCTTTGAACGCGCTCGCTGCCAGGAACGTCTGGCGTAAAAGTTTCGTGGGAATCGGACGTTCCTAGGCTGAGAAGCGAGCGCCCGCCCTCGGGCGGTCGGGGGCCCCTTTCTCATTCCCCGTCTGGGCTAAAAATACGAGGTCGGACCCGATGGACTCGGGAGACTGGAGAGTACCAGGGAGACCCTGGAAGCAGGCGACCCGACCCACGCTTCGCTGTCTCCTCGGCCCTCGGGAGTAGAAGCGCGGGGACGGTGGCGTGGGCAGCAGGGGGCGCTCCTGGCCATGCCCAGCGAGTTTCGTGCGAATCGGACCTGGTCCGGAAGAGATACGAAGGGAAAACTCATTACTCGTCGGGGTGGCACATCCAGGCTCTCGACCCTCCCGAAGTGTCCGACCAGGGTGCACCCTGCTGGGCTAAGAGAACAGCCAGGTGAACCCTGGAGGTTCCGAACTCCAGACCCCTGGACCCGACGGCTCAGTCCGCCTCAGGTGCACTACAGAGGTCCTCGGGCTGTCCCTGAGTGCATTAAAACGGAAATCAGAATTACTCCCCCGGGTGGCACTTCCAGGCTCTCGACCCTCCCAAAGTGTCCGACCAGGGTGCACCCTGCTGGGCATGGTTAGCCGCCAGCCCCCTTCCTGGAGGTCTGGTTGGCACGGGGTTTTGCAAATAGGTCCCGTCGGGTATATGGGAGAGCAAAGAGAATCAATGGGGTCCAAGCACTAAATTCATCCAGTGGCGTTCTCTGGAAGCCCAAGGGGAGTCCGAGGGGTGTTCGGCCGGCAAGGGGAGCTCTCCCTCGGACACATGATCAAACGCCTGTCCCCTACCGGAAAGTGGTGTGCTCTGGATGCCCCCCCCCCCCATCCCCCGAGGGGGGTGCTTATCCCGCGAGGGGAGCCCTCCTCGGGTTAAGTGAACCATCATGCCGATTCCCCTATGGAAGTGGGCACATCCAGGCACACAGTCTGCTTTGCTCTCCCCGACCCGAGTGCGTCTGTTGGGCTGAGTGTACGCCCAGGCAACTGGATCCAATGGCTCAGTCCGCCGCAGCGTGCTTCGACGATGGGTCGTACAGCCATGCCACCAGGGTGGGCGTGTTTGTAAATGTACCAGTGGATTCTCGTCGGCCTGCCACATCCATGGTATCGACCCACCAGGCCTGTCCGACCAGGGGTTGACCCTGGACGGGCACGGTCTGTGGTTTGGCCCTTGTCCTAGATGAAATCGGGCACGGGGTTTTCTGGCCAGGTACCATCGGGTTACTGGGAGAGCGGCTTCGGTCTCCAGGTGAGACCAATGGTGAAGCAGCACGAGGCAATGGAGAGCATGCAAAGCGATGGGGAAGCCATGCACGGCAATGGCCACGAAAAAAAAAAAAAAATCACCACGGAAGGAACGTGAAGAACAAGGAGGAGTGTAGTGACACTGCCCAAAGCTGCCCGGTGTTGCAGGGGTCTATTGGTGTGTTGCTTCCTTGTTTGGTAGAGTGGAGTACCAGACCCGCCAGGGGTAGGCAAACCATTCCCCCTACGGTAAGTGAGGAGCCAGCCATTTGACGAGCGGGTGTCCACGTGTACGGGTGCGAGCGCTATCCCCCACACGGGGTTAGGCCACGGCCTTAGGTGGACGTCTGCCGACCAGCCCCGGCTGATCCAGAACTTCTGATGTGGAGAGCGGTTTTGACAGATCCTCCCTGGTTCTAGCGGGTCAAGCCTCTGATGGGGGGTGGGGGTTATTTGTAACCCATCCCAGAACTCTCTGGGGGAGACTCAGACGGCCAGTCTGTCTACTCAGTTGTCCTATACTGGTGTCTGTGGTTTGGGAGGAAGGGAGTGCCCTGCTTTGTTGGCCTCCTCTTCAAACCTACCTGGGCCCACGAATCACTCTTCTTGGTTACATCACGAAACGTAGGTTGAGCGAGGCTAGGGGGGAGGGAATTCGACGAGGTCTTTCCCTTGTCCCCCCACCAGCGGCCAACGAAAATCAAAACGGCGTGAAGAGAGGGAACGCCGAAAGCACCTGGAGTCGGCCGTCCGCACCTCCGGAGGAGGTGGACGGGGTACGGTGCGGGCATGACCGGATGGGACAGCTTTGCATCAAGGTGAGAGGTCGGCGTCCGAAGGCCAGAGGGCGGTGCGCGAGCACGTTTACACTGGCCGCGGAAGCTGTCCTGGGTAGCCCTGTATGGCGTCTGGACCTGACGGCGCACGCACTTACAACCCGCTGCTTCCTAGCCCCCGGAAGGGGAGGCGGATGTCACTCGTGGTTCATCCCAGACCACGGTGCAAACTACCTGGTTGATCCTGCCAGTAACATATGCTTGTCTCAAAGATTAAGCCATGCAGGTCTAAGTGCACACGGCCGGTACAGTGAAACTGCGAATGGCTCATTAAATCAGTTATGGTTCCTTTGATCGCTCCACACGTTACTCGGATAACTGTGGTAATTCTAGAGCTAATACATGCAAACGAGCGCTGACCCTTCGGGGGATGCGTGCATTTATCAGACCCAAAACCCATCCGGGGGGCTCGGGCCCCCCGGCCGCTTTGGTGACTCTAGATAACCTCGGGCCGATCGCGCGCCCTCCGCGGCGGCGACGTCTCATTCGAATGTCTGCCCTATCAACTTTCGATGGTACCATAGTCGGCTACCATGGTGACCACGGGTAACGGGGAATCAGGGTTCGATTCCGGAGAGGGAGCCTGAGAAACGGCTACCACATCCAAGGAAGGCAGCAGGCGCGCAAATTACCCATTCCCGACACGGGGAGGTAGTGACGAAAAATAACGATACAGGTCTCTTTCGAGGCCCTGTAATCGGAATGAGCGTATCCTAAACCCATGGGTGAGGACCCATTGGAGGGCAAGTCTGGTGCCAGCAGCCGCGGTAATTCCAGCTCCAATAGCGTATATTAAAGTTGCTGCAGTTAAAAAGCTCGTAGTTGGATGTCGGGAGTGGGCTGGCGGTCCGCCGCGAGGCGTGCCACCGCCTGTCTCAGACCCTGTCTCCCGGTGCCCCCCGGATGCCCTTGGCTGGGTGTCCGGACGGGGCTCGGAGCGTTTACTTTGAAAAAATTAGAGTGTTCAAAGCGGGCCCGCTTCTCGCCTGAATACCTGAGCTAGGAATAATGGAATAGGACTCCGGTTCTATTTTGTGGGTTTCCTGAACCAGGGCCATGATTAAGAGGGACGGCCGGGGGCATTCGTATTGCGCCGCTAGAGGTGAAATTCTTGGACCGGCGCAAGACGGACGAAAGCGAAAGCATTTGCCAAGAATGTTTTCATTAATCAAGAACGAAAGTCGGAGGTTCGAAGACGATCAGATACCGTCGTAGTTCCGACCGTAAACTATGCCGACCCGCGATCCGGCGGCGTTATTCCCATGACCCGCCGGGCAGCGTGAGGGAAACCACGAGTCTGTGGGTTCCGGGGGGAGTATGGTTGCAAAGCTGAAACTTAAAGGAATTGACGGAAGGGCACCACCAGGAGTGGAGCCTGCGGCTTAATTTGACTCAACACGGGAAACCTCACCCGGCCCGGACACGGAAAGGATTGACAGATTGATAGCTCTTTCTCGATTCTGTGGGTGGTGGTGCATGGCCGTTCTTAGTTGGTGGAGCGATTTGTCTGGTTAATTCCGATAACGAACGAGACTCCGGCATGCTAAATAGTTACGCGGCCCTCCGCGGTCGGCGTCAAACTTCTTAGAGGGACAAGTGGCGTTCAGCCACGCGAGATGGAGCAATAACAGGTCTGTGATGCCCTTAGATGTCCGGGGCTGCACGCGCGCCACAATGGTTGGATCAGCGTGTGCCTACCCTACACCGAGAGGTGCGGGTAATCCGCTGAACCCCATTCGTGATGGGGACTGGGGATTGCAATTATTCCCCATGAACGAGGAATTCCCAGTAAGCGCGGGTCATAAGCTCGCGTTGATTAAGTCCCTGCCCTTTGTACACACCGCCCGTCGCTACTACCGATCGGATGGTTTAGTGAGGTCCTCGGATCGGCCCCGCCGGGGCTCCTCGCGGGCCTTGGCGGAGCGCCGAGAAGTCGATCAAACTTGACTATCTAGAGGAAGTAAAAGTCGTAACAAGGTTTTCGTAGGTGAACCTGCGAAAGGATCATTAACGGGTAACGCTGTCCGGCGTGCCTCCT
>NW_027658404.1:155000-165000 GCF_041902795.1 Electrophorus electricus
TAGTAGTAGTAGTAGTAGTAGTAGTATGATTTAAAGGTACAAAGTGAATGAAGTGTGCCCAGGCCCAGAGCTACTTTGCTGGGCATGACTGTGTTTGACCTCTTGGGCCTGGAAGTCTATTTCTAGGCTTATATAAAGGGTCAAACTTCTTGAAGTGTGCCCAGGCCCAGAGCTACTTTGCTGGGCATGACTGTGTTTGACCTCTTGGGTCTGGAAGTCTGGTGGTAGTAGTAGTAGTATGATTTAAAGGCACAAAGTGATTGAAGTGTGCCCAGGCCCAGAGCTACTTTGCTGGGCATGAATGTGTTTGAACTCTTGGGCCTGGAAGTCTGGTAGTAGTAGTATGATTTAAAGGCACAAAGTGATTGAAGTGTGCCCAGGCCCAGAGCTACTTTGCTGGGCATGACTGTGTTTGACCTCTTGGGCCTGGAAGTCTGGTGGTAGTAGTAGTATGATTTAAAGGCACAAAGTGATTGAAGTGTGCCCAGGCCCAGAGCTACTTTGCTGGGCATGAATGTGTTTGAACTCTTGGGCCTGGAAGTCTGGTAGTAGTAGTAGTAGTAGTAGTAGTAGTAGTAGTAGTAGTAGTAGTATGATTTAAAGGTACAAAGTGAATGAAGTGTGCCCAGGCCCAGAGCTACTTTGCTGGGCATGACTGTGTTTGACGTCTTGGGCCTGGAAGTCTGGTAGTAGTAGTATGATTTAAAGGTACAAAGTGAATGAAGTGTGCCCAGGCCCAGAGCTACTTTGCTGGGCATGACTGTGTTTGACCTCTTGGCTCTGGAAGTCTATTTCTAGGCTTATATAAAGGGTCAAACTTCTTGAAGTGTGCCCAGGCCCAGAGCTACTTTGCTGGGCATGACTGTGTTTGACCTCTGGGGCCTGGAAGTCTGGTAGTAGTAGTATGATTTAAAGGCACAAAGTGATTGAAGTGTGCCCAGGCCCAGAGCTACTTTGCTGGGCATGACTGTGTTTGACCTCTTGGGCCTGGAAGTCTGGTAGTAGTAGTAGTAGTAGTAGTAGTAGTAGTAGTAGTAGTATGATTTAAAGGTACAAAGTGAATGAAGTGTGCCCAGGCCCAGAGCTACTTTGCTGGGCATGACTGTGTTTGACGTCTTGGGCCTGGAAGTCTGGTAGTAGTAGTATGATTTAAAGGTACAAAGTGAATGAAGTGTGCCCAGGCCCAGAGCTACTTTGCTGGGCATGACTGTGTTTGACCTCTTGGCTCTGGAAGTCTATTTCTAGGCTTATATAAAGGGTCAAACTTCTTGAAGTGTGCCCAGGCCCAGAGCTACTTTGCTGGGCATGACTGTGTTTGACCTCTGGGGCCTGGAAGTCTGGTAGTAGTAGTATGATTTAAAGGCACAAAGTGATTGAAGTGTGCCCAGGCCCAGAGCTACTTTGCTGGGCATGAATGTGTTTGAACTCTTGGGCCTGGAAGTCTATTTCTAGGCTTATATAAAGGGTCAAACTTCTTGAAGTGTGCCCAGGCCCAGAGCTACTTTGCTGGGCATGACTGTGTTTGACCTCTTGGGCCTGGAAGTCTGGTAGTAGTAGTAGTAGTAGTAGTAGTAGTAGTAGTAGTATGATTTAAAGGTACAAAGTGAATGAAGTGTGCCCAGGCCCACAGCTACTTTGCTGGGCATGACTGTGTTTGACCTCTTGGGCCTGAAAGTCTATTTCTAGGCTTATATAAAGGGTCAAACTTCTTGAAGTGTGCCCAGGCCCAGAGCTACTTTGCTGGGCATGACTGTGTTTGACCTCTGGGGCCTGGAAGTCTGGTAGTAGTAGTATGATTTAAAGACACAAAGTGATTGAAGTGTGCCCAGGCCCAGAGCTACTTTGCTGGGCATGAATGTGTTTGAACTCTTGGGCCTGGAAGTCTGGTAGTAGTAGTATGATTTAAAGGTACAAAGTGAATGAAGTGTGCCCAGGCCCAGAGCTACTTTGCTGTGCATGACTGTGTTTGACCTCTTGGCTCTGGAAGTCTATTTCTAGGCTTATATAAAGGGTCAAACTTCTTGAAGTGTGCCCAGGCCCAGAGCTACTTTGCTGGGCATGACTGTGTTTGACCTCTGGGGCCTGGAAGTCTGGTAGTAGTAGTATGATTTAAAGGCACAAAGTGATTGAAGTGTGCCCAGGCCCAGAGCTACTTTGCTGGGCATGATTCTGTGACCTCTTGGGTCTGGAAATGTGGTACTTTGAAGGATTAAAAGAGTGAAACGGTCTGAAGTGTGCGCAGGTGTAAAGCAACCTTGCTAGGCATGAAGGTGTGACCTCCAGGGCCTGGAAGTCTGGTGGTAGTAGTAGTATGATTTAAAGGCACAAAGTGATTGAAGTGTGCCCAGGCCCAGAGCTACTTTGCTGGGCATGACTGTGTTTGACCTCTTGGGCCTGGAAGTCTGGTGGTAGTAGTAGTATGATTTAAAGGCACAAAGTGATTGAAGTGTGCCCAGGCCCAGAGCTACTTTGCTGGGCATGACTGTGTTTGACCTCTTGGCTCTGGAAGTCTATTTCTAGGCTTATATAAAGGGTCAAACTTCTTGAAGTGTGCCCAGGCCCAGAGCTACTTTGCTGTGTATGACTGTGTGACCTCTTGGCCCTGGAATTCTGGTGGTAGTAGTAGTATGATTTAAAGGCACAAAGTGAATGAAGTGTGCCCAGGCCCAGAGCTACTTTGCTGGGCATGACTGTGTTTGACCTCTTGGGCCTGGAAGTCTGGTAGTAGTAGTATGATTTAAAGGCACAAAGTGATTGAAGTGTGCCCAGGCCCAGAGCTACTTTGCTGGGCATGAATGTGTTTGAACTCTTGGGCCTGGAAGTCTATTTCTAGGCTTATATAAAGGGACAAACTTCTTGAAGTGTGCCCAGGCCCAGAGCTACTTTGCTGTGTATGACTGTGTGACCTCTTGGCCCTGGAATTCTGGTGGTAGTAGTAGTAGTAGTAGTATGATTTAAAGGTACAAAGTGAATGAAGTGTGCCCAGGCCCAGAGCCAGGCCTGGGCAGCAGGGGGCGCTCCTGGCCATGCCCAGCGAGTTTCGTGCGAATCGGACCTGGTCCGGAAGAGATACGAAGGGAAAACTCATTACTCGTCGGGGTGGCACATCCAGGCTCTCGACCCTCCCAAAGCGTCCGACCAGGGTGCACCCTGCCGGGCATGGTTAGCCGCCAGCCCCCTTCCTGGAGGTCTGGTTGGCACGGGGTTTTGATTTATCGGTTTCATATCTCTGGGCTCCTTGGGAGCAGAAAGTCGGTTGAGGGCCCTTTGGAAAGAGCCGGGGCTGCCGTTTAACGCTGTCCAAGCGGCAGGCGAAGCGCACCCACCGTTTTTACGCTATGATTTTTTAAAACCGCCGGGGCGGCAAACACAGGGCCGGTCGGGTTTGAAGACGAATATCTCTTCGGCCCTTGGGAGGAGAGAAGCAGCGCGGGTCACCTTTGAACGCGCTCGCTGCCAGGAACGTCTGGCGTAAAAGTTTCGTGGGAATCGGACGTTCCTAGGCTGAGAAGCGAGCGCCCGCCCTCGGGCGGTCGGGGGCCCCTTTCTCATTCCCCGTCTGGGCTAAAAATACGAGGTCGGACCCGATGGACTCGGGAGACTGGAGAGTACCAGGGAGACCCTGGAAGCAGGCGACCCGACCCACGCTTCGCTGTCTCCTCGGCCCTCGGGAGTAGAAGCGCGGGGACGGTGGCGTGGGCAGCAGGGGGCGCTCCTGGCCATGCCCAGCGAGTTTCGTGCGAATCGGACCTGGTCCGGAAGAGATACGAAGGGAAAACTCATTACTCGTCGGGGTGGCACATCCAGGCTCTCGACCCTCCCAAAGCGTCCGACCAGGGTGCACCCTGCCGGGCATGGTTAGCCGCCAGCCCCCTTCCTGGAGGTCTGGTTGGCACGGGGTTTTGATTTTTCGGTTTCATATCTCTGGGCTCCTTGGGAGCAGAAAGTCGGTTGAGGGCCCTTTGGAAAGAGCCGGGGCTGCCGTTTAACGCTGTCCAAGCGGCAGGCGAAGCGCACCCACCGTTTTTACGCTATGATTTTTTAAAACCGCCGGGGCGGCAAACACAGGGCCGGTCGGGTTTGAAGACGAATATCTCTTCGGCCCTTGGGAGGAGAGAAGCAGCGCGGGTCACCTTTGAACGCGCTCGCTGCCAGGAACGTCTGGCGTAAAAGTTTCGTGGGAATCGGACGTTCCTAGGCTGAGAAGCGAGCGCCCGCCCTCGGGCGGTCGGGGGCCCCTTTCTCATTCCCCGTCTGGGCTAAAAATACGAGGTCGGACCCGATGGACTCGGGAGACTGGAGAGTACCAGGGAGACCCTGGAAGCAGGCGACCCGACCCACGCTTCGCTGTCTCCTCGGCCCTCGGGAGTAGAAGCGCGGGGACGGTGGCGTGGGCAGCAGGGGGCGCTCCTGGCCATGCCCAGCGAGTTTCGTGCGAATCGGACCTGGTCCGGAAGAGATACGAAGGGAAAACTCATTACTCGTCGGGGTGGCACATCCAGGCTCTCGACCCTCCCAAAGCGTCCGACCAGGGTGCACCCTGCCGGGCATGGTTAGCCGCCAGCCCCCTTCCTGGAGGTCTGGTTGGCACGGGGTTTTGATTTTTCGGTTTCATATCTCTGGGCTCCTTGGGAGCAGAAAGTCGGTTGAGGGCCCTTTGGAAAGAGCCGGGGCTGCCGTTTAACGCTGTCCAAGCGGCAGGCGAAGCGCACCCACCGTTTTTACGCTATGATTTTTTAAAACCGCCGGGGCGGCAAACACAGGGCCGGTCGGGTTTGAAGACGAATATCTCTTCGGCCCTTGGGAGGAGAGAAGCAGCGCGGGTCACCTTTGAACGCGCTCGCTGCCAGGAACGTCTGGCGTAAAAGTTTCGTGGGAATCGGACGTTCCTAGGCTGAGAAGCGAGCGCCCGCCCTCGGGCGGTCGGGGGCCCCTTTCTCATTCCCCGTCTGGGCTAAAAATACGAGGTCGGACCCGATGGACTCGGGAGACTGGAGAGTACCAGGGAGACCCTGGAAGCAGGCGACCCGACCCACGCTTCGCTGTCTCCTCGGCCCTCGGGAGTAGAAGCGCGGGGACGGTGGCGTGGGCAGCAGGGGGCGCTCCTGGCCATGCCCAGCGAGTTTCGTGCGAATCGGACCTGGTCCGGAAGAGATACGAAGGGAAAACTCATTACTCGTCGGGGTGGCACATCCAGGCTCTCGACCCTCCCAAAGCGTCCGACCAGGGTGCACCCTGCCGGGCATGGTTAGCCGCCAGCCCCCTTCCTGGAGGTCTGGTTGGCACGGGGTTTTGATTTATCGGTTTCATATCTCTGGGCTCCTTGGGAGCAGAAAGTCGGTTGAGGGCCCTTTGGAAAGAGCCGGGGCTGCCGTTTAACGCTGTCCAAGCGGCAGGCGAAGCGCACCCACCGTTTTTACGCTATGATTTTTTAAAACCGCCGGGGCGGCAAACACAGGGCCGGTCGGGTTTGAAGACGAATATCTCTTCGGCCCTTGGGAGGAGAGAAGCAGCGCGGGTCACCTTTGAACGCGCTCGCTGCCAGGAACGTCTGGCGTAAAAGTTTCGTGGGAATCGGACGTTCCTAGGCTGAGAAGCGAGCGCCCGCCCTCGGGCGGTCGGGGGCCCCTTTCTCATTCCCCGTCTGGGCTAAAAATACGAGGTCGGACCCGATGGACTCGGGAGACTGGAGAGTACCAGGGAGACCCTGGAAGCAGGCGACCCGACCCACGCTTCGCTGTCTCCTCGGCCCTCGGGAGTAGAAGCGCGGGGACGGTGGCGTGGGCAGCAGGGGGCGCTCCTGGCCATGCCCAGCGAGTTTCGTGCGAATCGGACCTGGTCCGGAAGAGATACGAAGGGAAAACTCATTACTCGTCGGGGTGGCACATCCAGGCTCTCGACCCTCCCAAAGTGTCCGACCAGGGTGCACCCTGCCGGGCTAAGAGAACAGCCAGGTGAACCCTGGAGGTTCCGAACTCCAGACCCCTGGACCCGACGGCTCAGTCCGCCTCAGGTGCACTACAGAGGTCCTCGGGCTGTCCCTGAGTGCATTAAAACGGAAATCAGAATTACTCCCCCGGGTGGCACTTCCAGGCTCTCGACCCTCCCAAAGTGTCCGACCAGGGTGCACCCTGCTGGGCATGGTTAGCCGCCAGCCCCCTTCCTGGAGGTCTGGTTGGCACGGGGTTTTGCAAATAGGTCCCGTCGGGTATATGGGAGAGCAAAGAGAATCAATGGGGTCCAAGCACTAAATTCATCCAGTGGCGTTCTCTGGAAGCCCAAGGGGAGTCCGAGGGGTGTTCGGCCGGCAAGGGGAGCTCTCCCTCGGACACATGATCAAACGCCTGTCCCCTACCGGAAAGTGGTGTGCTCTGGATGCCCCCCCCCCCCCCCCATCCCCCGAGGGGGGTGCTTATCCCGCGAGGGGAGCCCTCCTCGGGTTAAGTGAACCATCATGCCGATTCCCCTATGGAAGTGGGCACATCCAGGCACACAGTCTGCTTTGCTCTCCCCGACCCGAGTGCGTCTGTTGGGCTGAGTGTACGCCCAGGCAACTGGATCCAATGGCTCAGTCCGCCGCAGCGTGCTTCGACGATGGGTCGTACAGCCATGCCACCAGGGTGGGCGTGTTTGTAAATGTACCAGTGGATTCTCGTCGGCCTGCCACATCCATGGTATCGACCCACCAGGCCTGTCCGACCAGGGGTTGACCCTGGACGGGCACGGTCTGTGGTTTGGCCCTTGTCCTAGATGAAATCGGGCACGGGGTTTTCTGGCCAGGTACCATCGGGTTACTGGGAGAGCGGCTTCGGTCTCCAGGTGAGACCAATGGTGAAGCAGCACGAGGCAATGGAGAGCATGCAAAGCGATGGGGAAGCCATGCACGGCAATGGCCACGAAAAAAAAAAAAAAATCACCACGGAAGGAACGTGAAGAACAAGGAGGAGTGTAGTGACACTGCCCAAAGCTGCCCGGTGTTGCAGGGGTCTATTGGTGTGTTGCTTCCTTGTTTGGTAGAGTGGAGTACCAGACCCGCCAGGGGTAGGCAAACCATTCCCCCTACGGTAAGTGAGGAGCCAGCCATTTGACGAGCGGGTGTCCACGTGTACGGGTGCGAGCGCTATCCCCCCACACGGGGTTAGGCCACGGCCTTAGGTGGACGTCTGCCGACCAGCCCCGGCTGATCCAGAACTTCTGATGTGGAGAGCGGTTTTGACAGATCCTCCCTGGTTCTAGCGGGTCAAGCCTCTGATGGGGGGTGGGGGTTATTTGTAACCCATCCCAGAACTCTCTGGGGGAGACTCAGACGGCCAGTCTGTCTACTCAGTTGTCCTATACTGGTGTCTGTGGTTTGGGAGGAAGGGAGTGCCCTGCTTTGTTGGCCTCCTCTTCAAACCTACCTGGGCCCACGAATCACTCTTCTTGGTTACATCACGAAACGTAGGTTGAGCGAGGCTAGGGGGGAGGGAATTCGACGAGGTCTTTCCCTTGTCCCCCCACCAGCGGCCCACGAAAATCAAAACGGCGTGAAGAGAGGGAACGCCGAAAGCACCTGGAGTCGGCCGTCCGCACCTCCGGAGGAGGTGGACGGGGTACGGTGCGGGCATGACCGGATGGGACAGCTTTGCATCAAGGTGAGAGGTCGGCGTCCGAAGGCCAGAGGGCGGTGCGCGAGCACGTTTACACTGGCCGCGGAAGCTGTCCTGGGTAGCCCTGTATGGCGTCTGGACCTGACGGCGCACGCACTTACAACCCGCTGCTTCCTAGCCCCCGGAAGGGGAGGCGGATGTCACTCGTGGTTCATCCCAGACCACGGTGCAAACTACCTGGTTGATCCTGCCAGTAACATATGCTTGTCTCAAAGATTAAGCCATGCAGGTCTAAGTGCACACGGCCGGTACAGTGAAACTGCGAATGGCTCATTAAATCAGTTATGGTTCCTTTGATCGCTCCACACGTTACTCGGATAACTGTGGTAATTCTAGAGCTAATACATGCAAACGAGCGCTGACCCTTCGGGGGATGCGTGCATTTATCAGACCCAAAACCCATCCGGGGGGCTCGGGCCCCCCGGCCGCTTTGGTGACTCTAGATAACCTCGGGCCGATCGCGCGCCCTCCGCGGCGGCGACGTCTCATTCGAATGTCTGCCCTATCAACTTTCGATGGTACCATAGTCGGCTACCATGGTGACCACGGGTAACGGGGAATCAGGGTTCGATTCCGGAGAGGGAGCCTGAGAAACGGCTACCACATCCAAGGAAGGCAGCAGGCGCGCAAATTACCCATTCCCGACACGGGGAGGTAGTGACGAAAAATAACGATACAGGTCTCTTTCGAGGCCCTGTAATCGGAATGAGCGTATCCTAAACCCATGGGTGAGGACCCATTGGAGGGCAAGTCTGGTGCCAGCAGCCGCGGTAATTCCAGCTCCAATAGCGTATATTAAAGTTGCTGCAGTTAAAAAGCTCGTAGTTGGATGTCGGGAGTGGGCTGGCGGTCCGCCGCGAGGCGTGCCACCGCCTGTCTCAGACCCTGTCTCCCGGTGCCCCCCGGATGCCCTTGGCTGGGTGTCCGGACGGGGCTCGGAGCGTTTACTTTGAAAAAATTAGAGTGTTCAAAGCGGGCCCGCTTCTCGCCTGAATACCTGAGCTAGGAATAATGGAATAGGACTCCGGTTCTATTTTGTGGGTTTCCTGAACCAGGGCCATGATTAAGAGGGACGGCCGGGGGCATTCGTATTGCGCCGCTAGAGGTGAAATTCTTGGACCGGCGCAAGACGGACGAAAGCGAAAGCATTTGCCAAGAATGTTTTCATTAATCAAGAACGAAAGTCGGAGGTTCGAAGACGATCAGATACCGTCGTAGTTCCGACCGTAAACTATGCCGACCCGCGATCCGGCGGCGTTATTCCCATGACCCGCCGGGCAGCGTGAGGGAAACCACGAGTCTGTGGGTTCCGGGGGGAGTATGGTTGCAAAGCTGAAACTTAAAGGAATTGACGGAAGGGCACCACCAGGAGTGGAGCCTGCGGCTTAATTTGACTCAACACGGGAAACCTCACCCGGCCCGGACACGGAAAGGATTGACAGATTGATAGCTCTTTCTCGATTCTGTGGGTGGTGGTGCATGGCCGTTCTTAGTTGGTGGAGCGATTTGTCTGGTTAATTCCGATAACGAACGAGACTCCGGCATGCTAAATAGTTACGCGGCCCTCCGCGGTCGGCGTCAAACTTCTTAGAGGGACAAGTGGCGTTCAGCCACGCGAGATGGAGCAATAACAGGTCTGTGATGCCCTTAGATGTCCGGGGCTGCACGCGCGCCACAATGGTTGGATCAGCGTGTGCCTACCCTACACCGAGAGGTGCGGGTAATCCGCTGAACCCCATTCGTGATGGGGACTGGGGATTGCAATTATTCCCCATGAACGAGGAATTCCCAGTAAGCGCGGGTCATAAGCTCGCGTTGATTAAGTCCCTGCCCTTTGTACACACCGCCCGTCGCTACTACCGATCGGATGGTTTAGTGAGGTCCTCGGATCGGCCCCGCCGGGGCTCCTCGCGGGCCTTGGCGGAGCGCCGAGAAGTCGATCAAACTTGACTATCTAGAGGAAGTAAAAGTCGTAACAAGGTTTTCGTAGGTGAACCTGCGAAAGGATCATTAACGGGTAACGCTGTCCGGCGTGCCTCCTCTCCCGACCCCCTCGACTTCGCCGTCCCCCCGCGTCGGGGCCCAGGGTCGAAAGGGTCTTCGGGGTTGCTGTTACACGTGGTCGCTTGCAGGTCAGGCTGGACAGAAGGCATAAAGGAGGAGCCTAGTCCCTCCCACCCCTTCCTCGTCCTCCGCCTCTTCCTCCGCGTCGTCCTTCAGCACCCCCCCCCCGCAGGCCCCGGTATTCTCTGGGTTCCAGCGCGAGAGACGCGTCGTTCAAAAAACTCGGCGTCCCCGCTCGTCGGGCGAAGGCCGGTTTCCCCTCACCTTGCCGGCAGGAGAAGCGCCTG
>NW_027658404.1:172500-175000 GCF_041902795.1 Electrophorus electricus
TCTGGGCTCCTTGGGAGCAGAAAGTCGGTTGAGGGCCCTTTGGAAAGAGCCGGGGCTGCCGTTTAACGCTGTCCAAGCGGCAGGCGAAGCGCACCCACCGTTTTTACGCTATGATTTTTTAAAACCGCCGGGGCGGCAAACACAGGGCCGGTCGGGTTTGAAGACGAATATCTCTTCGGCCCTTGGGAGGAGAGAAGCAGCGCGGGTCACCTTTGAACGCGCTCGCTGCCAGGAACGTCTGGCGTAAAAGTTTCGTGGGAATCGGACGTTCCTAGGCTGAGAAGCGAGCGCCCGCCCTCGGGCGGTCGGGGGCCCCTTTCTCATTCCCCGTCTGGGCTAAAAATACGAGGTCGGACCCGATGGACTCGGGAGACTGGAGAGTACCAGGGAGACCCTGGAAGCAGGCGACCCGACCCACGCTTCGCTGTCTCCTCGGCCCTCGGGAGTAGAAGCGCGGGGACGGTGGCGTGGGCAGCAGGGGGCGCTCCTGGCCATGCCCAGCGAGTTTCGTGCGAATCGGACCTGGTCCGGAAGAGATACGAAGGGAAAACTCATTACTCGTCGGGGTGGCACATCCAGGCTCTCGACCCTCCCAAAGCGTCCGACCAGGGTGCACCCTGCCGGGCATGGTTAGCCGCCAGCCCCCTTCCTGGAGGTCTGGTTGGCACGGGGTTTTGATTTTTCGGTTTCATATCTCTGGGCTCCTTGGGAGCAGAAAGTCGGTTGAGGGCCCTTTGGAAAGAGCCGGGGCTGCCGTTTAACGCTGTCCAAGCGGCAGGCGAAGCGCACCCACCGTTTTTACGCTATGATTTTTTAAAACCGCCGGGGCGGCAAACACAGGGCCGGTCGGGTTTGAAGACGAATATCTCTTCGGCCCTTGGGAGGAGAGAAGCAGCGCGGGTCACCTTTGAACGCGCTCGCTGCCAGGAACGTCTGGCGTAAAAGTTTCGTGGGAATCGGACGTTCCTAGGCTGAGAAGCGAGCGCCCGCCCTCGGGCGGTCGGGGGCCCCTTTCTCATTCCCCGTCTGGGCTAAAAATACGAGGTCGGACCCGATGGACTCGGGAGACTGGAGAGTACCAGGGAGACCCTGGAAGCAGGCGACCCGACCCACGCTTCGCTGTCTCCTCGGCCCTCGGGAGTAGAAGCGCGGGGACGGTGGCGTGGGCAGCAGGGGGCGCTCCTGGCCATGCCCAGCGAGTTTCGTGCGAATCGGACCTGGTCCGGAAGAGATACGAAGGGAAAACTCATTACTCGTCGGGGTGGCACATCCAGGCTCTCGACCCTCCCAAAGCGTCCGACCAGGGTGCACCCTGCCGGGCATGGTTAGCCGCCAGCCCCCTTCCTGGAGGTCTGGTTGGCACGGGGTTTTGATTTATCGGTTTCATATCTCTGGGCTCCTTGGGAGCAGAAAGTCGGTTGAGGGCCCTTTGGAAAGAGCCGGGGCTGCCGTTTAACGCTGTCCAAGCGGCAGGCGAAGCGCACCCACCGTTTTTACGCTATGATTTTTTAAAACCGCCGGGGCGGCAAACACAGGGCCGGTCGGGTTTGAAGACGAATATCTCTTCGGCCCTTGGGAGGAGAGAAGCAGCGCGGGTCACCTTTGAACGCGCTCGCTGCCAGGAACGTCTGGCGTAAAAGTTTCGTGGGAATCGGACGTTCCTAGGCTGAGAAGCGAGCGCCCGCCCTCGGGCGGTCGGGGGCCCCTTTCTCATTCCCCGTCTGGGCTAAAAATACGAGGTCGGACCCGATGGACTCGGGAGACTGGAGAGTACCAGGGAGACCCTGGAAGCAGGCGACCCGACCCACGCTTCGCTGTCTCCTCGGCCCTCGGGAGTAGAAGCGCGGGGACGGTGGCGTGGGCAGCAGGGGGCGCTCCTGGCCATGCCCAGCGAGTTTCGTGCGAATCGGACCTGGTCCGGAAGAGATACGAAGGGAAAACTCATTACTCGTCGGGGTGGCACATCCAGGCTCTCGACCCTCCCAAAGTGTCCGACCAGGGTGCACCCTGCCGGGCTAAGAGAACAGCCAGGTGAACCCTGGAGGTTCCGAACTCCAGACCCCTGGACCCGACGGCTCAGTCCGCCTCAGGTGCACTACAGAGGTCCTCGGGCTGTCCCTGAGTGCATTAAAACGGAAATCAGAATTACTCCCCCGGGTGGCACTTCCAGGCTCTCGACCCTCCCAAAGTGTCCGACCAGGGTGCACCCTGCTGGGCATGGTTAGCCGCCAGCCCCCTTCCTGGAGGTCTGGTTGGCACGGGGTTTTGCAAATAGGTCCCGTCGGGTATATGGGAGAGCAAAGAGAATCAATGGGGTCCAAGCACTAAATTCATCCAGTGGCGTTCTCTGGAAGCCCAAGGGGAGTCCGAGGGGTGTTCGGCCGGCAAGGGGAGCTCTCCCTCGGACACATGATCAAACGCCTGTCCCCTACCGGAAAGTGGTGTGCTCTGGATGCCCCCCCCCCCCCCCATCCCCCGAGGGGGGTGCTTATCCCGCGAG
>NW_027658404.1:185000-200000 GCF_041902795.1 Electrophorus electricus
TTGCTAGGCATGAAGGTGTGACCTCCAGGGCCTGGAAGTCTGGTGGTAGTAGTAGTATGATTTAAAGGCACAAAGTGATTGAAGTGTGCCCAGGCCCAGAGCTACTTTGCTGGGCATGACTGTGTTTGACCTCTTGGGCCTGGAAGTCTGGTGGTAGTAGTAGTATGATTTAAAGGCACAAAGTGAATGAAGTGTGCCCAGGCCCAGAGCTACTTTGCTGGGCATGACTGTGTTTGACCTCTTGGGCCTGGAAGTCTGGTAGTAGTAGTAGTAGTAGTAGTAGTAGTAGTAGTAGTAGTATGATTTAAAGGTACAAAGTGAATGAAGTGTGCCCAGGCCCAGAGCTACTTTGCTGGGCATGACTGTGTTTGACCTCTTGGGCCTGGAAGTCTATTTCTAGGCTTATATAAAGGGTCAAACTTCTTGAAGTGTGCCCAGGCCCAGAGCTACTTTGCTGGGCATGACTGTGTTTGACCTCTTGGGTCTGGAAGTCTGGTGGTAGTAGTAGTAGTATGATTTAAAGGCACAAAGTGATTGAAGTGTGCCCAGGCCCAGAGCTACTTTGCTGGGCATGAATGTGTTTGAACTCTTGGGCCTGGAAGTCTGGTAGTAGTAGTATGATTTAAAGGCACAAAGTGATTGAAGTGTGCCCAGGCCCAGAGCTACTTTGCTGGGCATGACTGTGTTTGACCTCTTGGGCCTGGAAGTCTGGTGGTAGTAGTAGTATGATTTAAAGGCACAAAGTGATTGAAGTGTGCCCAGGCCCAGAGCTACTTTGCTGGGCATGAATGTGTTTGAACTCTTGGGCCTGGAAGTCTGGTAGTAGTAGTAGTAGTAGTAGTAGTAGTAGTAGTAGTAGTAGTAGTATGATTTAAAGGTACAAAGTGAATGAAGTGTGCCCAGGCCCAGAGCTACTTTGCTGGGCATGACTGTGTTTGACCTCTTGGCTCTGGAAGTCTATTTCTAGGCTTATATAAAGGGTCAAACTTCTTGAAGTGTGCCCAGGCCCAGAGCTACTTTGCTGGGCATGACTGTGTTTGACCTCTGGGGCCTGGAAGTCTGGTAGTAGTAGTATGATTTAAAGGCACAAAGTGATTGAAGTGTGCCCAGGCCCAGAGCTACTTTGCTGGGCATGACTGTGTTTGACCTCTTGGGCCTGGAAGTCTGGTAGTAGTAGTAGTAGTAGTAGTAGTAGTAGTAGTAGTAGTATGATTTAAAGGTACAAAGTGAATGAAGTGTGCCCAGGCCCAGAGCTACTTTGCTGGGCATGACTGTGTTTGACGTCTTGGGCCTGGAAGTCTGGTAGTAGTAGTATGATTTAAAGGTACAAAGTGAATGAAGTGTGCCCAGGCCCAGAGCTACTTTGCTGGGCATGACTGTGTTTGACCTCTTGGCTCTGGAAGTCTATTTCTAGGCTTATATAAAGGGTCAAACTTCTTGAAGTGTGCCCAGGCCCAGAGCTACTTTGCTGGGCATGACTGTGTTTGACCTCTGGGGCCTGGAAGTCTGGTAGTAGTAGTATGATTTAAAGGCACAAAGTGATTGAAGTGTGCCCAGGCCCAGAGCTACTTTGCTGGGCATGAATGTGTTTGAACTCTTGGGCCTGGAAGTCTATTTCTAGGCTTATATAAAGGGTCAAACTTCTTGAAGTGTGCCCAGGCCCAGAGCTACTTTGCTGGGCATGACTGTGTTTGACCTCTTGGGCCTGGAAGTCTGGTAGTAGTAGTAGTAGTAGTAGTAGTAGTAGTAGTAGTAGTAGTAGTATGATTTAAAGGTACAAAGTGAATGAAGTGTGCCCAGGCCCACAGCTACTTTGCTGGGCATGACTGTGTTTGACCTCTTGGGCCTGAAAGTCTATTTCTAGGCTTATATAAAGGGTCAAACTTCTTGAAGTGTGCCCAGGCCCAGAGCTACTTTGCTGGGCATGACTGTGTTTGACCTCTGGGGCCTGGAAGTCTGGTAGTAGTAGTATGATTTAAAGACACAAAGTGATTGAAGTGTGCCCAGGCCCAGAGCTACTTTGCTGGGCATGAATGTGTTTGAACTCTTGGGCCTGGAAGTCTGGTAGTAGTAGTATGATTTAAAGGTACAAAGTGAATGAAGTGTGCCCAGGCCCAGAGCTACTTTGCTGTGCATGACTGTGTTTGACCTCTTGGCTCTGGAAGTCTATTTCTAGGCTTATATAAAGGGTCAAACTTCTTGAAGTGTGCCCAGGCCCAGAGCTACTTTGCTGGGCATGACTGTGTTTGACCTCTGGGGCCTGGAAGTCTGGTAGTAGTAGTATGATTTAAAGGCACAAAGTGATTGAAGTGTGCCCAGGCCCAGAGCTACTTTGCTGGGCATGATTCTGTGACCTCTTGGGTCTGGAAATGTGGTACTTTGAAGGATTAAAAGAGTGAAACGGTCTGAAGTGTGCGCAGGTGTAAAGCAACCTTGCTAGGCATGAAGGTGTGACCTCCAGGGCCTGGAAGTCTGGTGGTAGTAGTAGTATGATTTAAAGGCACAAAGTGATTGAAGTGTGCCCAGGCCCAGAGCTACTTTGCTGGGCATGACTGTGTTTGACCTCTTGGGCCTGGAAGTCTGGTGGTAGTAGTAGTATGATTTAAAGGCACAAAGTGATTGAAGTGTGCCCAGGCCCAGAGCTACTTTGCTGGGCATGACTGTGTTTGACCTCTTGGCTCTGGAAGTCTATTTCTAGGCTTATATAAAGGGTCAAACTTCTTGAAGTGTGCCCAGGCCCAGAGCTACTTTGCTGGGCATGACTGTGTTTGACCTCTGGGGCCTGGAAGTCTGGTAGTAGTAGTATGATTTAAAGGCACAAAGTGATTGAAGTGTGCCCAGGCCCAGAGCTACTTTGCTGGGCATGAATGTGTTTGAACTCTTGGGCCTGGAAGTCTATTTCTAGGCTTATATAAAGGGTCAAACTTCTTGAAGTGTGCCCAGGCCCAGAGCTACTTTGCTGGGCATGACTGTGTTTGACCTCTTGGGCCTGGAAGTCTGGTAGTAGTAGTAGTAGTAGTAGTAGTAGTAGTAGTAGTAGTAGTAGTAGTATGATTTAAAGGTACAAAGTGAATGAAGTGTGCCCAGGCCCACAGCTACTTTGCTGGGCATGACTGTGTTTGACCTCTTGGGCCTGAAAGTCTATTTCTAGGCTTATATAAAGGGTCAAACTTCTTGAAGTGTGCCCAGGCCCAGAGCTACTTTGCTGGGCATGACTGTGTTTGACCTCTGGGGCCTGGAAGTCTGGTAGTAGTAGTATGATTTAAAGACACAAAGTGATTGAAGTGTGCCCAGGCCCAGAGCTACTTTGCTGGGCATGAATGTGTTTGAACTCTTGGGCCTGGAAGTCTGGTAGTAGTAGTATGATTTAAAGGTACAAAGTGAATGAAGTGTGCCCAGGCCCAGAGCTACTTTGCTGTGCATGACTGTGTTTGACCTCTTGGCTCTGGAAGTCTATTTCTAGGCTTATATAAAGGGTCAAACTTCTTGAAGTGTGCCCAGGCCCAGAGCTACTTTGCTGGGCATGACTGTGTTTGACCTCTGGGGCCTGGAAGTCTGGTAGTAGTAGTATGATTTAAAGGCACAAAGTGATTGAAGTGTGCCCAGGCCCAGAGCTACTTTGCTGGGCATGATTCTGTGACCTCTTGGGTCTGGAAATGTGGTACTTTGAAGGATTAAAAGAGTGAAACGGTCTGAAGTGTGCGCAGGTGTAAAGCAACCTTGCTAGGCATGAAGGTGTGACCTCCAGGGCCTGGAAGTCTGGTGGTAGTAGTAGTATGATTTAAAGGCACAAAGTGATTGAAGTGTGCCCAGGCCCAGAGCTACTTTGCTGGGCATGACTGTGTTTGACCTCTTGGGCCTGGAAGTCTGGTGGTAGTAGTAGTATGATTTAAAGGCACAAAGTGATTGAAGTGTGCCCAGGCCCAGAGCTACTTTGCTGGGCATGACTGTGTTTGACCTCTTGGCTCTGGAAGTCTATTTCTAGGCTTATATAAAGGGTCAAACTTCTTGAAGTGTGCCCAGGCCCAGAGCTACTTTGCTGGGCATGACTGTGTTTGACCTCTGGGGCCTGGAAGTCTGGTAGTAGTAGTATGATTTAAAGGCACAAAGTGATTGAAGTGTGCCCAGGCCCAGAGCTACTTTGCTGGGCATGAATGTGTTTGAACTCTTGGGCCTGGAAGTCTATTTCTAGGCTTATATAAAGGGTCAAACTTCTTGAAGTGTGCCCAGGCCCAGAGCTACTTTGCTGGGCATGACTGTGTTTGACCTCTTGGGCCTGGAAGTCTGGTAGTAGTAGTAGTAGTAGTAGTAGTAGTAGTAGTATAGTAGTAGTAGTAGATATTAAAGGTACAAAGTGAATGAAGTGTGCCCAGGCCCACAGCTACTTTGCTGGGCATGACTGTGTTTGACCTCTTGGGCCTGAAAGTCTATTTCTAGGCTTATATAAAGGGTCAAACTTCTTGAAGTGTGCCCAGGCCCAGAGCTACTTTGCTGGGCATGACTGTGTTTGACCTCTGGGGCCTGGAAGTCTGGTAGTAGTAGTATGATTTAAAGACACAAAGTGATTGAAGTGTGCCCAGGCCCAGAGCTACTTTGCTGGGCATGAATGTGTTTGAACTCTTGGGCCTGGAAGTCTGGTAGTAGTAGTATGATTTAAAGGTACAAAGTGAATGAAGTGTGCCCAGGCCCAGAGCTACTTTGCTGTGCATGACTGTGTTTGACCTCTTGGCTCTGGAAGTCTATTTCTAGGCTTATATAAAGGGTCAAACTTCTTGAAGTGTGCCCAGGCCCAGAGCTACTTTGCTGGGCATGACTGTGTTTGACCTCTGGGGCCTGGAAGTCTGGTAGTAGTAGTATGATTTAAAGGCACAAAGTGATTGAAGTGTGCCCAGGCCCAGAGCTACTTTGCTGGGCATGATTCTGTGACCTCTTGGGTCTGGAAATGTGGTACTTTGAAGGATTAAAAGAGTGAAACGGTCTGAAGTGTGCGCAGGTGTAAAGCAACCTTGCTAGGCATGAAGGTGTGACCTCCAGGGCCTGGAAGTCTGGTGGTAGTAGTAGTATGATTTAAAGGCACAAAGTGATTGAAGTGTGCCCAGGCCCAGAGCTACTTTGCTGGGCATGACTGTGTTTGACCTCTTGGGCCTGGAAGTCTGGTGGTAGTAGTAGTATGATTTAAAGGCACAAAGTGATTGAAGTGTGCCCAGGCCCAGAGCTACTTTGCTGGGCATGACTGTGTTTGACCTCTTGGCTCTGGAAGTCTATTTCTAGGCTTATATAAAGGGTCAAACTTCTTGAAGTGTGCCCAGGCCCAGAGCTACTTTGCTGGGCATGACTGTGTTTGACCTCTGGGGCCTGGAAGTCTGGTAGTAGTAGTATGATTTAAAGGCACAAAGTGATTGAAGTGTGCCCAGGCCCAGAGCTACTTTGCTGGGCATGAATGTGTTTGAACTCTTGGGCCTGGAAGTCTATTTCTAGGCTTATATAAAGGGTCAAACTTCTTGAAGTGTGCCCAGGCCCAGAGCTACTTTGCTGGGCATGACTGTGTTTGACCTCTTGGGCCTGGAAGTCTGGTAGTAGTAGTAGTAGTAGTAGTAGTAGTAGTAGTAGTAGTAGTAGTATGATTTAAAGGTACAAAGTGAATGAAGTGTGCCCAGGCCCACAGCTACTTTGCTGGGCATGACTGTGTTTGACCTCTTGGGCCTGAAAGTCTATTTCTAGGCTTATATAAAGGGTCAAACTTCTTGAAGTGTGCCCAGGCCCAGAGCTACTTTGCTGGGCATGACTGTGTTTGACCTCTGGGGCCTGGAAGTCTGGTAGTAGTAGTATGATTTAAAGACACAAAGTGATTGAAGTGTGCCCAGGCCCAGAGCTACTTTGCTGGGCATGAATGTGTTTGAACTCTTGGGCCTGGAAGTCTGGTAGTAGTAGTATGATTTAAAGGTACAAAGTGAATGAAGTGTGCCCAGGCCCAGAGCTACTTTGCTGTGCATGACTGTGTTTGACCTCTTGGCTCTGGAAGTCTATTTCTAGGCTTATATAAAGAGTCAAACTTCTTGAAGTGTGCCCAGGCCCAGAGCTACTTTGCTGGGCATGACTGTGTTTGACCTCTGGGGCCTGGAAGTCTGGTAGTAGTAGTATGATTTAAAGGCACAAAGTGATTGAAGTGTGCCCAGGCCCAGAGCTACTTTGCTGGGCATGATTCTGTGACCTCTTGGGTCTGGAAATGTGGTACTTTGAAGGATTAAAAGAGTGAAACGGTCTGAAGTGTGCGCAGGTGTAAAGCAACCTTGCTAGGCATGAAGGTGTGACCTCCAGGGCCTGGAAGTCTGGTGGTAGTAGTAGTATGATTTAAAGGCACAAAGTGATTGAAGTGTGCCCAGGCCCAGAGCTACTTTGCTGGGCATGACTGTGTTTGACCTCTTGGGCCTGGAAGTCTGGTGGTAGTAGTAGTATGATTTAAAGGCACAAAGTGATTGAAGTGTGCCCAGGCCCAGAGCTACTTTGCTGGGCATGAATGTGTTTGAACTCTTGGGCCTGGAAGTCTATTTCTAGGCTTATATAAAGGGTCAAACATCTTGAAGTGTGCCCAGGCCCAGAGCTACTTTGCTGTGCATGACTGTGGTTGACCTCTTGGCCCTGGAAGTCTGGTGGTAGTAGTAGTATGATTTAAAGGCACAAAGTGAATGAAGTGTGCCCAGGCCCAGAGCTACTTTGCTGGGCATGAATGTGTTTGAACTCTTGGGCCTGGAAGTCTGGTAGTAGTAGTAGTAGTAGTAGTAGTAGTAGTAGTAGTATGATTTAAAGGCACAAAGTGCTTGAAGTGTGCCCAGGCCCAGAGCTACTTTGCTGTGCATGACTGTGTTTGACCTCTTGGCTCTGGAAGTCTATTTCTAGGCTTATATAAAGGGTCAAACTTCTTGAGTGCCCAGGCCCAGAGCTACTTTGCTGTGTATGACTGTGTGACCTCTTGGCCCTGGAATTCTGGTGGTAGTAGTAGTATGATTTAAAGGCACAAAGTGAATGAAGTGTGCCCAGGCCCAGAGCTACTTTGCTGGGCATGACTGTGTTTGACCTCTTGGGCCTGGAAGTCTGGTAGTAGTAGTATGATTTAAAGGCACAAAGTGATTGAAGTGTGCCCAGGCCCAGAGCTACTTTGCTGGGCATGAATGTGTTTGAACTCTTGGGCCTGGAAGTCTATTTCTAGGCTTATATAAAGGGACAAACTTCTTGAAGTGTGCCCAGGCCCAGAGCTACTTTGCTGTGTATGACTGTGTGACCTCTTGGCCCTGGAATTCTGGTGGTAGTAGTAGTAGTAGTAGTATGATTTAAAGGTACAAAGTGAATGAAGTGTGCCCAGGCCCAGAGCCAGGCCTGGGCAGCAGGGGGCGCTCCTGGCCATGCCCAGCGAGTTTCGTGCGAATCGGACCTGGTCCGGAAGAGATACGAAGGGAAAACTCATTACTCGTCGGGGTGGCACATCCAGGCTCTCGACCCTCCCAAAGCGTCCGACCAGGGTGCACCCTGCCGGGCATGGTTAGCCGCCAGCCCCCTTCCTGGAGGTCTGGTTGGCACGGGGTTTTGATTTATCGGTTTCATATCTCTGGGCTCCTTGGGAGCAGAAAGTCGGTTGAGGGCCCTTTGGAAAGAGCCGGGGCTGCCGTTTAACGCTGTCCAAGCGGCAGGCGAAGCGCACCCACCGTTTTTACGCTATGATTTTTTAAAACCGCCGGGGCGGCAAACACAGGGCCGGTCGGGTTTGAAGACGAATATCTCTTCGGCCCTTGGGAGGAGAGAAGCAGCGCGGGTCACCTTTGAACGCGCTCGCTGCCAGGAACGTCTGGCGTAAAAGTTTCGTGGGAATCGGACGTTCCTAGGCTGAGAAGCGAGCGCCCGCCCTCGGGCGGTCGGGGGCCCCTTTCTCATTCCCCGTCTGGGCTAAAAATACGAGGTCGGACCCGATGGACTCGGGAGACTGGAGAGTACCAGGGAGACCCTGGAAGCAGGCGACCCGACCCACGCTTCGCTGTCTCCTCGGCCCTCGGGAGTAGAAGCGCGGGGACGGTGGCGTGGGCAGCAGGGGGCGCTCCTGGCCATGCCCAGCGAGTTTCGTGCGAATCGGACCTGGTCCGGAAGAGATACGAAGGGAAAACTCATTACTCGTCGGGGTGGCACATCCAGGCTCTCGACCCTCCCAAAGCGTCCGACCAGGGTGCACCCTGCCGGGCATGGTTAGCCGCCAGCCCCCTTCCTGGAGGTCTGGTTGGCACGGGGTTTTGATTTTTCGGTTTCATATCTCTGGGCTCCTTGGGAGCAGAAAGTCGGTTGAGGGCCCTTTGGAAAGAGCCGGGGCTGCCGTTTAACGCTGTCCAAGCGGCAGGCGAAGCGCACCCACCGTTTTTACGCTATGATTTTTTAAAACCGCCGGGGCGGCAAACACAGGGCCGGTCGGGTTTGAAGACGAATATCTCTTCGGCCCTTGGGAGGAGAGAAGCAGCGCGGGTCACCTTTGAACGCGCTCGCTGCCAGGAACGTCTGGCGTAAAAGTTTCGTGGGAATCGGACGTTCCTAGGCTGAGAAGCGAGCGCCCGCCCTCGGGCGGTCGGGGGCCCCTTTCTCATTCCCCGTCTGGGCTAAAAATACGAGGTCGGACCCGATGGACTCGGGAGACTGGAGAGTACCAGGGAGACCCTGGAAGCAGGCGACCCGACCCACGCTTCGCTGTCTCCTCGGCCCTCGGGAGTAGAAGCGCGGGGACGGTGGCGTGGGCAGCAGGGGGCGCTCCTGGCCATGCCCAGCGAGTTTCGTGCGAATCGGACCTGGTCCGGAAGAGATACGAAGGGAAAACTCATTACTCGTCGGGGTGGCACATCCAGGCTCTCGACCCTCCCAAAGCGTCCGACCAGGGTGCACCCTGCCGGGCATGGTTAGCCGCCAGCCCCCTTCCTGGAGGTCTGGTTGGCACGGGGTTTTGATTTTTCGGTTTCATATCTCTGGGCTCCTTGGGAGCAGAAAGTCGGTTGAGGGCCCTTTGGAAAGAGCCGGGGCTGCCGTTTAACGCTGTCCAAGCGGCAGGCGAAGCGCACCCACCGTTTTTACGCTATGATTTTTTAAAACCGCCGGGGCGGCAAACACAGGGCCGGTCGGGTTTGAAGACGAATATCTCTTCGGCCCTTGGGAGGAGAGAAGCAGCGCGGGTCACCTTTGAACGCGCTCGCTGCCAGGAACGTCTGGCGTAAAAGTTTCGTGGGAATCGGACGTTCCTAGGCTGAGAAGCGAGCGCCCGCCCTCGGGCGGTCGGGGGCCCCTTTCTCATTCCCCGTCTGGGCTAAAAATACGAGGTCGGACCCGATGGACTCGGGAGACTGGAGAGTACCAGGGAGACCCTGGAAGCAGGCGACCCGACCCACGCTTCGCTGTCTCCTCGGCCCTCGGGAGTAGAAGCGCGGGACGGTGGCGTGGGCAGCAGGGGGCGCTCCTGGCCATGCCCAGCGAGTTTCGTGCGAATCGGACCTGGTCCGGAAGAGATACGAAGGGAAAACTCATTACTCGTCGGGGTGGCACATCCAGGCTCTCGACCCTCCCAAAGTGTCCGACCAGGGTGCACCCTGCCGGGCTAAGAGAACAGCCAGGTGAACCCTGGAGGTTCCGAACTCCAGACCCCTGGACCCGACGGCTCAGTCCGCCTCAGGTGCACTACAGAGGTCCTCGGGCTGTCCCTGAGTGCATTAAAACGGAAATCAGAATTACTCCCCCGGGTGGCACTTCCAGGCTCTCGACCCTCCCAAAGTGTCCGACCAGGGTGCACCCTGCTGGGCATGGTTAGCCGCCAGCCCCCTTCCTGGAGGTCTGGTTGGCACGGGGTTTTGCAAATAGGTCCCGTCGGGTATATGGGAGAGCAAAGAGAATCAATGGGGTCCAAGCACTAAATTCATCCAGTGGCGTTCTCTGGAAGCCCAAGGGGAGTCCGAGGGGTGTTCGGCCGGCAAGGGGAGCTCTCCCTCGGACACATGATCAAACGCCTGTCCCCTACCGGAAAGTGGTGTGCTCTGGATGCCCCCCCCCCCCCCCATCCCCCGAGGGGGGTGCTTATCCCGCGAGGGGAGCCCTCCTCGGGTTAAGTGAACCATCATGCCGATTCCCCTATGGAAGTGGGCACATCCAGGCACACAGTCTGCTTTGCTCTCCCCGACCCGAGTGCGTCTGTTGGGCTGAGTGTACGCCCAGGCAACTGGATCCAATGGCTCAGTCCGCCGCAGCGTGCTTCGACGATGGGTCGTACAGCCATGCCACCAGGGTGGGCGTGTTTGTAAATGTACCAGTGGATTCTCGTCGGCCTGCCACATCCATGGTATCGACCCACCAGGCCTGTCCGACCAGGGGTTGACCCTGGACGGGCACGGTCTGTGGTTTGGCCCTTGTCCTAGATGAAATCGGGCACGGGGTTTTCTGGCCAGGTACCATCGGGTTACTGGGAGAGCGGCTTCGGTCTCCAGGTGAGACCAATGGTGAAGCAGCACGAGGCAATGGAGAGCATGCAAAGCGATGGGGAAGCCATGCACGGCAATGGCCACGAAAAAAAAAAAAAAATCACTACGGAAGGAACGTGAAGAACAAGGAGGAGTGTAGTGACACTGCCCAAAGCTGCCCGGTGTTGCAGGGGTCTATTGGTGTGTTGCTTCCTTGTTTGGTAGAGTGGAGTACCAGACCCGCCAGGGGTAGGCAAACCATTCCCCCTACGGTAAGTGAGGAGCCAGCCATTTGACGAGCGGGTGTCCACGTGTACGGGTGCGAGCGCTATCCCCCCACACGGGGTTAGGCCACGGCCTTAGGTGGACGTCTGCCGACCAGCCCCGGCTGATCCAGAACTTCTGATGTGGAGAGCGGTTTTGACAGATCCTCCCTGGTTCTAGCGGGTCAAGCCTCTGATGGGGGGTGGGGGTTATTTGTAACCCATCCCAGAACTCTCTGGGGGAGACTCAGACGGCCAGTCTGTCTACTCAGTTGTCCTATACTGGTGTCTGTGGTTTGGGAGGAAGGGAGTGCCCTGCTTTGTTGGCCTCCTCTTCAAACCTACCTGGGCCCACGAATCACCTCTTCTTGGTTACATCACGAAACGTAGGTTGAGCGAGGCTAGGGGGGAGGGAATTCGACGAGGTCTTTCCCTTGTCCCCCCACCAGCGGCCCACGAAAATCAAAACGGCGTGAAGAGAGGGAACGCCGAAAGCACCTGGAGTCGGCCGTCCGCACCTCCGGAGGAGGTGGACGGGGTACGGTGCGGGCATGACCGGATGGGACAGCTTTGCATCAAGGTGAGAGGTCGGCGTCCGAAGGCCAGAGGGCGGTGCGCGAGCACGTTTACACTGGCCGCGGAAGCTGTCCTGGGTAGCCCTGTATGGCGTCTGGACCTGACGGCGCACGCACTTACAACCCGCTGCTTCCTAGCCCCCGGAAGGGGAGGCGGATGTCACTCGTGGTTCATCCCAGACCACGGTGCAAACTACCTGGTTGATCCTGCCAGTAACATATGCTTGTCTCAAAGATTAAGCCATGCAGGTCTAAGTGCACACGGCCGGTACAGTGAAACTGCGAATGGCTCATTAAATCAGTTATGGTTCCTTTGATCGCTCCACACGTTACTCGGATAACTGTGGTAATTCTAGAGCTAATACATGCAAACGAGCGCTGACCCTTCGGGGGATGCGTGCATTTATCAGACCCAAAACCCATCCGGGGGGCTCGGGCCCCCCGGCCGCTTTGGTGACTCTAGATAACCTCGGGCCGATCGCGCGCCCTCCGCGGCGGCGACGTCTCATTCGAATGTCTGCCCTATCAACTTTCGATGGTACCATAGTCGGCTACCATGGTGACCACGGGTAACGGGGAATCAGGGTTCGATTCCGGAGAGGGAGCCTGAGAAACGGCTACCACATCCAAGGAAGGCAGCAGGCGCGCAAATTACCCATTCCCGACACGGGGAGGTAGTGACGAAAAATAACGATACAGGTCTCTTTCGAGGCCCTGTAATCGGAATGAGCGTATCCTAAACCCATGGGTGAGGACCCATTGGAGGGCAAGTCTGGTGCCAGCAGCCGCGGTAATTCCAGCTCCAATAGCGTATATTAAAGTTGCTGCAGTTAAAAAGCTCGTAGTTGGATGTCGGGAGTGGGCTGGCGGTCCGCCGCGAGGCGTGCCACCGCCTGTCTCAGACCCTGTCTCCCGGTGCCCCCCGGATGCCCTTGGCTGGGTGTCCGGACGGGGCTCGGAGCGTTTACTTTGAAAAAATTAGAGTGTTCAAAGCGGGCCCGCTTCTCGCCTGAATACCTGAGCTAGGAATAATGGAATAGGACTCCGGTTCTATTTTGTGGGTTTCCTGAACCAGGGCCATGATTAAGAGGGACGGCCGGGGGCATTCGTATTGCGCCGCTAGAGGTGAAATTCTTGGACCGGCGCAAGACGGACGAAAGCGAAAGCATTTGCCAAGAATGTTTTCATTAATCAAGAACGAAAGTCGGAGGTTCGAAGACGATCAGATACCGTCGTAGTTCCGACCGTAAACTATGCCGACCCGCGATCCGGCGGCGTTATTCCCATGACCCGCCGGGCAGCGTGAGGGAAACCACGAGTCTGTGGGTTCCGGGGGGAGTATGGTTGCAAAGCTGAAACTTAAAGGAATTGACGGAAGGGCACCACCAGGAGTGGAGCCTGCGGCTTAATTTGACTCAACACGGGAAACCTCACCCGGCCCGGACACGGAAAGGATTGACAGATTGATAGCTCTTTCTCGATTCTGTGGGTGGTGGTGCATGGCCGTTCTTAGTTGGTGGAGCGATTTGTCTGGTTAATTCCGATAACGAACGAGACTCCGGCATGCTAAATAGTTACGCGGCCCTCCGCGGTCGGCGTCAAACTTCTTAGAGGGACAAGTGGCGTTCAGCCACGCGAGATGGAGCAATAACAGGTCTGTGATGCCCTTAGATGTCCGGGGCTGCACGCGCGCCACAATGGTTGGATCAGCGTGTGCCTACCCTACACCGAGAGGTGCGGGTAATCCGCTGAACCCCATTCGTGATGGGGACTGGGGATTGCAATTATTCCCCATGAACGAGGAATTCCCAGTAAGCGCGGGTCATAAGCTCGCGTTGATTAAGTCCCTGCCCTTTGTACACACCGCCCGTCGCTACTACCGATCGGATGGTTTAGTGAGGTCCTCGGATCGGCCCCGCCGGGGCTCCTCGCGGGCCTTGGCGGAGCGCCGAGAAGTCGATCAAACTTGACTATCTAGAGGAAGTAAAAGTCGTAACAAGGTTTTCGTAGGTGAACCTGCGAAAGGATCATTAACGGGTAACGCTGTCCGGCGTGCCTCCTCTCCCGACCCCCTCGACTTCGCCGTCCCCCCGCGTCGGGGCCCAGGGTCGAAAGGGTCTTCGGGGTTGCTGTTACACGTGGTCGCTTGCAGGTCAGGCTGGACAGAAGGCATAAAGGAGGAGCCTAGTCCCTCCCACCCCTTCCTCGTCCTCCGCCTCTTCCTCCGCGTCGTCCTTCAGCACCCCCCCCCCGCAGGCCCCGGTATTCTCTGGGTTCCAGCGCGAGAGACGCGTCGTTCAAAAAACTCGGCGTCCCCGCTCGTCGGGCGAAGGCCGGTTTCCCCTCACCTTGCCGGCAGGAGAAGCGCCTGCGAGTCGAGCGGGTCGTACGGGTCCGTCCCGCGCCCTCCCTCTCGCTCGCACGGCCGCTGCCTCCGTCCACCGCGAGGGGTTTTCCTATTTTGTTGTCCTTGTCATTCATCCCCGTCCCCTTGCTCGCTGACGAGCGGACTTTCCGGGGGGGGTTGCGAGCGCTGCTCCTCGTGGGGCAGGCCATGGCCCTTCCTGTGTTCGTCCGCCCACCGGCGTCCTGGGGCGTGGTGGTGGTGGGTGGCGCAGCCGGTTCCCCTGCTTCTCTCTCTCAGAAAGGAGTCTCAGGGGGACCCCCGGCAGGTACCTAGGGCTTGGCCCACGCTACGTGAGTTCCACCCCTTTCGAGGGGTCGGACGGGGCGGGCGCGGAGGGCCGCGGTTCAAAGACTGACTCGTCTGCCACGTGGGGCGTGTGGGCAAAGCGCAACCCCGCGCCCGTTTCAACACTCGCAGACGGGGGCGCCTGACCGGTTGGTGAAACCTTTTAAACCTGTCTTTGTAGTCGTGGTGAAAGACCTAAACTGAGCCTGAAATAAAAGAGTACAACTCTTAGCGGTGGATCACTTGGCTCGTGCGTCGATGAAGAACGCAGCCAGCTGCGAGAACTAATGTGAATTGCAGGACACATTGATCATCGACATTTCGAACGCACATTGCGGCCCCGGGTCCATCCCGGGGCTACGCCTGTCTGAGGGTCGCTATTCCTATCTGTCGGACCTGCCTTCTCAGGCGGGACCGCGGTTGGAGGTTCGTAGGTGGGGGGGTGCCCCCTGGCCTCCGTCTTCCTAAAAGCAGACGGTTCCCGGTCGCTGTCTCGGTGAGATCCGGTCGGTGGGTTCGCTGCGGTTGAGTGCCCGTTCTCCGTGCACAAGCTTCTCCTCCCCCGCTTCGGTTCGTTTCGGTTCGTTTCGGCTCCGCTCCTGGCCTGGCCAGGAACGTGGTCCCCTGCGCCCGAGAAAGAAGCGAGCGTGGCTGCCGGTGGGTTCTCTCCGCTTTGGCTGCCCACGTTTTCGCTTCTTTTCTCACCCCCTGCGCAGGCGGATCACGGAAAGGTGTCTGTTCTGTTCCGTTACGTGCGCGAGCGGAGGGAGGTTGTTGTTACATGCGTTCCCCCCCCCCCTCCCCCGGTGGGGGGGGTGGGGGGGTCGGGGTTCGGGTGGCTCTGCCTCTGGCGTTTTCCTTACGGGCCGACCTGTCCGTGGCACGTCCGTGACGTCCCGACCTGTGTCCTCGTTAGCCCGGGTGAAAAGGGACTCGTCCCCTAACCCGGCGGTGTTCACGCTTCTGGGCAACCCTCCAGAGCGAACTCGGGAGCGACCTCA
>NW_027658404.1:205000-209924 GCF_041902795.1 Electrophorus electricus
TTTGCTGGGTATGATTCTGTGACCTCTTGGGTCTGGAAATGTGGTACTTTGAATGATTAAAAGAGTGAAACGGTCTGAAGTGTGCGCAGGTGTAAAGCAACCTTGCTAGGCATGAAGGTGTGACCTCCAGGGCCTGGAAGTCTGGTGGTAGTAGTAGTATGATTTAAAGGCACAAAGTGATTGAAGTGTGCCCAGGCCCAGAGCTACTTTGCTGGGCATGACTGTGTTTGACCTCTTGGGCCTGGAAGTCTGGTGGTAGTAGTAGTATGATTTAAAGGCACAAAGTGAATGAAGTGTGCCCAGGCCCAGAGCTACTTTGCTGGGCATGACTGTGTTTGACCTCTTGGGCCTGGAAGTCTGGTAGTAGTAGTAGTAGTAGTAGTAGTAGTAGTAGTAGTAGTATGATTTAAAGGTACAAAGTGAATGAAGTGTGCCCAGGCCCAGAGCTACTTTGCTGGGCATGACTGTGTTTGACCTCTTGGGCCTGGAAGTCTATTTCTAGGCTTATATAAAGGGTCAAACTTCTTGAAGTGTGCCCAGGCCCAGAGCTACTTTGCTGGGCATGACTGTGTTTGACCTCTTGGGTCTGGAAGTCTGGTGGTAGTAGTAGTAGTATGATTTAAAGGCACAAAGTGATTGAAGTGTGCCCAGGCCCAGAGCTACTTTGCTGGGCATGAATGTGTTTGAACTCTTGGGCCTGGAAGTCTGGTAGTAGTAGTATGATTTAAAGGCACAAAGTGATTGAAGTGTGCCCAGGCCCAGAGCTACTTTGCTGGGCATGACTGTGTTTGACCTCTTGGGCCTGGAAGTCTGGTGGTAGTAGTAGTATGATTTAAAGGCACAAAGTGATTGAAGTGTGCCCAGGCCCAGAGCTACTTTGCTGGGCATGAATGTGTTTGAACTCTTGGGCCTGGAAGTCTGGTAGTAGTAGTAGTAGTAGTAGTAGTAGTAGTAGTAGTAGTAGTAGTATGATTTAAAGGTACAAAGTGAATGAAGTGTGCCCAGGCCCAGAGCTACTTTGCTGGGCATGACTGTGTTTGACCTCTTGGCTCTGGAAGTCTATTTCTAGGCTTATATAAAGGGTCAAACTTCTTGAAGTGTGCCCAGGCCCAGAGCTACTTTGCTGGGCATGACTGTGTTTGACCTCTGGGGCCTGGAAGTCTGGTAGTAGTAGTATGATTTAAAGGCACAAAGTGATTGAAGTGTGCCCAGGCCCAGAGCTACTTTGCTGGGCATGACTGTGTTTGACCTCTTGGGCCTGGAAGTCTGGTAGTAGTAGTAGTAGTAGTAGTAGTAGTAGTAGTAGTAGTATGATTTAAAGGTACAAAGTGAATGAAGTGTGCCCAGGCCCAGAGCTACTTTGCTGGGCATGACTGTGTTTGACGTCTTGGGCCTGGAAGTCTGGTAGTAGTAGTATGATTTAAAGGTACAAAGTGAATGAAGTGTGCCCAGGCCCAGAGCTACTTTGCTGGGCATGACTGTGTTTGACCTCTTGGCTCTGGAAGTCTATTTCTAGGCTTATATAAAGGGTCAAACTTCTTGAAGTGTGCCCAGGCCCAGAGCTACTTTGCTGGGCATGACTGTGTTTGACCTCTGGGGCCTGGAAGTCTGGTAGTAGTAGTATGATTTAAAGGCACAAAGTGATTGAAGTGTGCCCAGGCCCAGAGCTACTTTGCTGGGCATGAATGTGTTTGAACTCTTGGGCCTGGAAGTCTATTTCTAGGCTTATATAAAGGGTCAAACTTCTTGAAGTGTGCCCAGGCCCAGAGCTACTTTGCTGGGCATGACTGTGTTTGACCTCTTGGGCCTGGAAGTCTGGTAGTAGTAGTAGTAGTAGTAGTAGTAGTAGTAGTAGTAGTAGTAGTATGATTTAAAGGTACAAAGTGAATGAAGTGTGCCCAGGCCCACAGCTACTTTGCTGGGCATGACTGTGTTTGACCTCTTGGGCCTGAAAGTCTATTTCTAGGCTTATATAAAGGGTCAAACTTCTTGAAGTGTGCCCAGGCCCAGAGCTACTTTGCTGGGCATGACTGTGTTTGACCTCTGGGGCCTGGAAGTCTGGTAGTAGTAGTATGATTTAAAGACACAAAGTGATTGAAGTGTGCCCAGGCCCAGAGCTACTTTGCTGGGCATGAATGTGTTTGAACTCTTGGGCCTGGAAGTCTGGTAGTAGTAGTATGATTTAAAGGTACAAAGTGAATGAAGTGTGCCCAGGCCCAGAGCTACTTTGCTGTGCATGACTGTGTTTGACCTCTTGGCTCTGGAAGTCTATTTCTAGGCTTATATAAAGGGTCAAACTTCTTGAAGTGTGCCCAGGCCCAGAGCTACTTTGCTGGGCATGACTGTGTTTGACCTCTGGGGCCTGGAAGTCTGGTAGTAGTAGTATGATTTAAAGGCACAAAGTGATTGAAGTGTGCCCAGGCCCAGAGCTACTTTGCTGGGCATGATTCTGTGACCTCTTGGGTCTGGAAATGTGGTACTTTGAAGGATTAAAAGAGTGAAACGGTCTGAAGTGTGCGCAGGTGTAAAGCAACCTTGCTAGGCATGAAGGTGTGACCTCCAGGGCCTGGAAGTCTGGTGGTAGTAGTAGTATGATTTAAAGGCACAAAGTGATTGAAGTGTGCCCAGGCCCAGAGCTACTTTGCTGGGCATGACTGTGTTTGACCTCTTGGGCCTGGAAGTCTGGTGGTAGTAGTAGTATGATTTAAAGGCACAAAGTGATTGAAGTGTGCCCAGGCCCAGAGCTACTTTGCTGGGCATGACTGTGTTTGACCTCTTGGCTCTGGAAGTCTATTTCTAGGCTTATATAAAGGGTCAAACTTCTTGAAGTGTGCCCAGGCCCAGAGCTACTTTGCTGGGCATGACTGTGTTTGACCTCTGGGGCCTGGAAGTCTGGTAGTAGTAGTATGATTTAAAGGCACAAAGTGATTGAAGTGTGCCCAGGCCCAGAGCTACTTTGCTGGGCATGAATGTGTTTGAACTCTTGGGCCTGGAAGTCTATTTCTAGGCTTATATAAAGGGTCAAACTTCTTGAAGTGTGCCCAGGCCCAGAGCTACTTTGCTGGGCATGACTGTGTTTGACCTCTTGGGCCTGGAAGTCTGGTAGTAGTAGTAGTAGTAGTAGTAGTAGTAGTAGTAGTAGTAGTAGTAGTATGATTTAAAGGTACAAAGTGAATGAAGTGTGCCCAGGCCCACAGCTACTTTGCTGGGCATGACTGTGTTTGACCTCTTGGGCCTGAAAGTCTATTTCTAGGCTTATATAAAGGGTCAAACTTCTTGAAGTGTGCCCAGGCCCAGAGCTACTTTGCTGGGCATGACTGTGTTTGACCTCTGGGGCCTGGAAGTCTGGTAGTAGTAGTATGATTTAAAGACACAAAGTGATTGAAGTGTGCCCAGGCCCAGAGCTACTTTGCTGGGCATGAATGTGTTTGAACTCTTGGGCCTGGAAGTCTGGTAGTAGTAGTATGATTTAAAGGTACAAAGTGAATGAAGTGTGCCCAGGCCCAGAGCTACTTTGCTGTGCATGACTGTGTTTGACCTCTTGGCTCTGGAAGTCTATTTCTAGGCTTATATAAAGGGTCAAACTTCTTGAAGTGTGCCCAGGCCCAGAGCTACTTTGCTGGGCATGACTGTGTTTGACCTCTGGGGCCTGGAAGTCTGGTAGTAGTAGTATGATTTAAAGGCACAAAGTGATTGAAGTGTGCCCAGGCCCAGAGCTACTTTGCTGGGCATGATTCTGTGACCTCTTGGGTCTGGAAATGTGGTACTTTGAAGGATTAAAAGAGTGAAACGGTCTGAAGTGTGCGCAGGTGTAAAGCAACCTTGCTAGGCATGAAGGTGTGACCTCCAGGGCCTGGAAGTCTGGTGGTAGTAGTAGTATGATTTAAAGGCACAAAGTGATTGAAGTGTGCCCAGGCCCAGAGCTACTTTGCTGGGCATGACTGTGTTTGACCTCTTGGGCCTGGAAGTCTGGTGGTAGTAGTAGTATGATTTAAAGGCACAAAGTGATTGAAGTGTGCCCAGGCCCAGAGCTACTTTGCTGGGCATGACTGTGTTTGACCTCTTGGCTCTGGAAGTCTATTTCTAGGCTTATATAAAGGGTCAAACTTCTTGAAGTGTGCCCAGGCCCAGAGCTACTTTGCTGGGCATGACTGTGTTTGACCTCTGGGGCCTGGAAGTCTGGTAGTAGTAGTATGATTTAAAGGCACAAAGTGATTGAAGTGTGCCCAGGCCCAGAGCTACTTTGCTGGGCATGAATGTGTTTGAACTCTTGGGCCTGGAAGTCTATTTCTAGGCTTATATAAAGGGTCAAACTTCTTGAAGTGTGCCCAGGCCCAGAGCTACTTTGCTGGGCATGACTGTGTTTGACCTCTTGGGCCTGGAAGTCTGGTAGTAGTAGTAGTAGTAGTAGTAGTAGTAGTATAGTAGTAGTAGTATGATTTAAAGGTACAAAGTGAATGAAGTGTGCCCAGGCCCACAGCTACTTTGCTGGGCATGACTGTGTTTGACCTCTTGGGCCTGAAAGTCTATTTCTAGGCTTATATAAAGGGTCAAACTTCTTGAAGTGTGCCCAGGCCCAGAGCTACTTTGCTGGGCATGACTGTGTTTGACCTCTGGGGCCTGGAAGTCTGGTAGTAGTAGTATGATTTAAAGACACAAAGTGATTGAAGTGTGCCCAGGCCCAGAGCTACTTTGCTGGGCATGAATGTGTTTGAACTCTTGGGCCTGGAAGTCTGGTAGTAGTAGTATGATTTAAAGGTACAAAGTGAATGAAGTGTGCCCAGGCCCAGAGCTACTTTGCTGTGCATGACTGTGTTTGACCTCTTGGCTCTGGAAGTCTATTTCTAGGCTTATATAAAGGGTCAAACTTCTTGAAGTGTGCCCAGGCCCAGAGCTACTTTGCTGGGCATGACTGTGTTTGACC